>NC_034412.1:73964721-74054492 GCF_002078875.1 Numida meleagris | reverse complement strand
AGGCAGATCGACACTTCCTGCCAGCTTGGTGTCGTCTGCAAACTTACTGAGGGTGCTCTCAATGCCCTCATCCAGGTCATCAGTAATTGAAAAGGACAGGCCCCAGCACTGAGCCCTGGGGAACACCACTCGTGACCGGTCACCAGCTGGATTTAACTCCATTAACCACCACTCTCTGGGCCCGGCCCTCCAGCCAGCTCCTTACCTAGCCAAGAGTGTACCTGTCCAAGCCACAGGCTGCCAGCTTCTCCAGGAGAATACTGTGGGAGACAGTGTCAAAGGTTTTGCTGAAGTCTAGGTAGACCACACCAACAGCCTTTCCCTCATCCACCAGGCAGGTCACTCGATCATAGAAGGAGATCAGGTTGGTCAAGCAGGACCTGCCCTTCACAAACCCGTGCTGGTTGGGCCCGATCCTCTGGTTGTCCTGCAAATGCCGCGTGATCTTCCTCAGGACAATCTGCTCCATCACCTTCCCTGGCACTGAGGTCAGGCTGACAGGCCTGTAGTTCCCCGGATCCTCCTTACGACCCTTCTTGTAGATGGGAGTCACACTGGCAAGTTTCCAGTCTTCTGGGACCTCTCCAGTTGACCAGGAATTCCGATAGATGATGGAAAGCGGCTTGGCTATCTCTTCTGCCATCTCCCTCAGTACTCTTGCATGGATCTTGTCCAGCCCCATGGACTTGTGGCAGTCCAGGTGGAGTAGTAGGTCTCTGACCATTTCCTCCTGAATCATGGGGGGTTTATTCCACTCCCCATCCAAAACTTGCAGGTCAGAGAGTAGAGTGCTCTGAGGACAACTGGTCTGGCTTTTAAAGACAGGCGCAAAGAAGGCATTGAGAAGCTCAGCCTTTTCATTGTCCTCAGTGGCCACATTCCCAGCTGCGTCCAGTGAAGAATGGAGATTCTCCTTGGTCCTCCTCTTACTGTTAATATATTTGTAAAAGAGTTTCTTGTTCCCTTTTATCCCAGCAGCCAAGCTGAGTTTGAGCTGGGCCTTTGCCTTTCTAATTTTCTGCCTGCATATCCTAACAACCTCTTTGTACTCTCCCCAAGATGCCTTCTTCCACAGGAGGTAGATTCTCTTTTTCTCCTGGAGCCTCAGGAAAAGCTCCCTGTTCATCCATGCCGGTTTCCTTCCCTGCCGGCTCATCTTGCAGCTCAGGGGGACATCCTTGTGGAGAAGCTGTCTGCCCATGGTTTGGATGGGCATACACTCTGCTGGATGAAACACTGGCTGGAAGGCAGAGCCCAGAGAGTTGTGGTCAATGGAGTTAAATCCAGTTGGTGGCCAGTCACAAGCGGTGTCCCCCAGGGCTCGGTGCTGGGGACTCTTCTATTCAACATCTTTATCAATGGTCTTGATAAGGGTGCACCCTCAGTAAGTTTGCAGACAACACGAAGATGGGAGAGAGCGTTGATCTGCCAGAGGGTAGAAAGGCATTACAGAGGGACCTGGATAGAGCGCATCGATGGGCCAAGGTAAACTATATGAGCTTCAACAGGGCCAAGTGTCGGGTCCTACACTTAGTCACAACAACCCCAGGCAACCCTACAGGCTTGGGGAGGAGTGGCTGGAAAGCTGCCTGACTGAAAGGGACCTCGGTGTGCTGATGGACAGTCTGCTGAATATGAGCCAGCAGGGTACTCATGCAGTCAAGAAGGCCAATGGCATCCTGGCTTGTATCAGGAATGGTGTGGTGAGCAGGACTAGGCAAGAAATCCTGCCCCTGTACTCAGCACTGGTGAGGCCTCACCTCAAGTACTGTGTTCAGTTTTGCGCGCCTCAGTACAGAAATGACATTGAGGTGCTGGAGCAGGTCCAAAGAAGGGCAACAAGGCTTGTGAAGCGCTTGGAGAATATGCCCTATGAGGAGCAACTAAAGGAACTAGGGCTGTTTAGTCTGGGGAAGAGGAGGCTGATGGGAGACCTCATTGCTCTCTTCAAATACCTGAAAGGTGATTGCAGTGAGAGCGGGGCTGGTCTCTTCTCAGTGGTGACAGAATGAGGGTAAATGGCCTCAAATTGCGCCAGGGGAGTTTTAGGTCTGATATCAGGAAAAACTTTACAGGAAGGGTTGTTAAGCACTGGAACAAGCTCCCCAGGGAGGTGGTTGAGTCACCATCCCTGAACGTGTTTAAAAACCATTTGGGTGGTGCTCAGGGACATGATTTAGTGGTGGTTTGTTAAGAGTTAGAGTATTATGGCTAGGTTGTGGTTGGACTTGATGATCTTGAAGGTCCTTTCCAACCTAAGCAATTCTATGTTCCTAAGCAGAACTTCAGATATGTCCTCAACTAACATTATGTTTGATTTCTCTGTCACCCCTCTCCACATCCCAAATAATGTCCAGAATGAAACATGTGTACTTGCATACACTCAGTCAGTGGCCTTCAGTCAGTGAAGAAAAATTTTTACTCGTGTGTGCAATAATATGTTACCATTACCAATAGACATGTTTCTTTCTTCCTTTCTCCCTAGCACCAGAGCTTAAAAAGGGCACAAGGACTAAAAAAAGAAAACTTCCGGATTTGTACTAGATGCAGAGCAATGTGTATTTTTCTACCAGGCCAGTTTCTTTTCTTTGTTGGCTGGTATCTCAGTATATTTCATATGCCTTACGCACTTTTTAATATGTTGATTGATGCTTTGACAACAATATTTCTATGTTCCTTCATCAAGTAACAGGAATCCTAAAGGCTTTTGTTACTTACTGCCAAATTCCCTCTGCAAGGTTTGAGAATGCACAGTAAGATCACATGATGCAATATTCATATTAACCTCTTCTTAAAGCTAGTTTTCTCCTGATAACATTGCCTTACAAGAAACATACCGTTCAGAAAAGCTCATGCTTAATATGCATACAAATCGAGCTGGAGGTTTGAATACAAGACATTTTAAAATTATAATCTTGCCCTAGCTGGCCAGTTTGTGTTTCGATGTATTTCTTGGAGCTCAGACCCAGGGAAGAGAATTTACAACAACTTGTCTAAATGTTTTCTGGAATCCCCATTAACATTATTATTCTGCTCTTTAGAAGCTGGTGAAAATCTGGAATGTTTGACAATTTTTTTTTTTTTTTTTTGAAATTGTGGAGTATGTATTTTCTTCCTCTTTCTTTAAATAGATACATAGGTATTTCTATACATCAAAATACACCACTGATATTTTGGTAAGGGTTATTTTGGTCAGCTGTGATTAACATTCCATACAATGTTAGTTTCACAAAGCCAAGTGCTTTATACATTCAGCAGGAATTTATAGAGCTCTACTAGGACAAGGATGTCTTTGGAAAGAACCCCAAAATGATTTCATACATTTTATCAAATTAATATTTCATTCTAAATGCATAAACTGTCTGAGAAGCAGGGATCAGAAATTAATGCCTTCATTCCAGTGAGAGCATTCATTGAAGGGTCGACAGATCTTGTACTTTCAAGCACTTCTTGATCCCATAAATTTTGAACAATTTCCAACACTGTGTCAGAATTTCAACAGGAATAGGGAGGTCAGGGTATCACCCCAGATTGCTGGAAATATCGATCTGTCACTGAGAGAAAATTGAACATGGGCAAGCGCTATAAAGAGGGATAGGCAAAGGGTATTGTCCCATACTCTTTCTTCTCATATGATTTAGAAGAAATAATGACTTATATGTTCACTTTTGGATTTTTACGTCCTTCAGTCTGTCTTGAAGCATGTAGTCAGGGCTACAATGCTGAGCAAATTTCCAAAAAACCCAAAGGTGATGAACGCAATGCCTGGTGCAGCACTTGGTACACAAAATTACAACCATGCAATCTTTCACCTCCAGGATGGAGGTATTTTATAGTTACTCTTCTAGCTCAGTACTTGTTGTTCTGAGTTATGCAAAATCTGTATACGAAAGCCAACCTTTTTCTTTGTTTGCATTCTGTTCTACTCTCTGTCACTATCTCATGACACATTTGGGCAGCTGTTCTAAAGAACTCCATACCTTTCTGAATCTCTTTTTAAATGTGGTCTCAAAATAAAGGTCAGCAAGAAAGCTCAGTTCTTTCCTTGAATTTGCCACACTAAAACTGTGGAAAAGCAAGAGACAGTTTGCTGGGAAGACATCCCAGTTACTCAGTATCTGAGATATGTAGTAGTATAGGGAGCTGGTAGAGCAGAGATCCCTGTTTGTTGGGCTGTGCTGCCTGAAAAACGGTAGTTATTCCTGAATGTCACGTTACAGCCTAGTAAATAACATTGAATTTTTTTGTATTATAAAGTCTCTTCAGCACACTAAAAGCACACTGTGTCATTCAATTGTTAATTAGTATAACCAATGCTAAGTTGTAGGTACAGAACTGCAGGACAATAGTACATCAGTCTTTGGTTGGAGCCTGCTACACCAGCCTGCAAATTCTTTGCCAGGTTTTTTAATAATCACTCCTGTACAAATTGTAAGGAGTAACATTGATTTGACAGGTTTTATCTCTTTCCATGTTAATAGCACTGGGTACGTTAATATTTATATGGAACTGGACTGTTTCTACACCATGTGATATTAGAGATGCTAATCTTGGCTATTCTTCTAGAGGTTATGGTACATAATCAGAAAAATGCTGATGAAGCATCTTCTAATAATACTCAAAGTTTTATTCAGTAGGTTTTATTGCTCCCATTCACAGAGACTACAAAATAAATTATGTTCATGATTTTAAGAGTGTAATGTTCCTGGATGTTAATTGATGCTTGTTAGAGGAACTTGTGAAATATATTCTTGAAAAAGTGACAAAGGAAAGGGAGTGAATACCATTTTCTGAAGTGTTGATCAAACAAACCATTGATTCTTCCTATAGCAATTTTTATAAACTGTGAATTAACAGCATGAGAAGTTCAGCAAATATATCCTTGGGAATAATAAATCGGTACTATTCTACATTGCTGGTAATGATCTAATGAGAAAAATATATCTACTAACAGTCATATTTGGGCAAGATAGTTGCTAATAACAACTGGGGGAAGGAAAATGTATCATAGGCAGCATCCAACATTTTCGATTGGACATTTTGTCTTTAGAAAGTTAAAAGCTGAAGTCAATTTTGCCATGATCCCATTATTTGGAAACATCCAATGGTGTTCAGAGTATCAGATTTAACTTTATTTTCTCTTCAGCTCCCAGTGGTTTCTCTTTCATTCAACATATATATATAAATATTATATATATAATATATAATTATATGTAATATATTTATAATATATATCTAATATTATATATAATATATATTAATATATATATTTTAAAGGAACACCTCCCTTATTTATGGTGATTAAGTATCTCATTGAAGTCAAATATTTCATGGAACTCTTTTTGAATGACAAAAATATTTTGAAAATTAAGACTTGCCTTCTTGATGTCAAAAATATATATTTACACCTGCATGGCTAGCCCTTTCTTCCTAATATGTAGTGCTCTAGTCAAGCCTTGATGTGTTTATGGTGAGCTGATGATGGGAATGTGAGAATCCTACTCATACTGGCTTATGCTGAGGTCTCAGGAAAATACTATGTACCTTAAGAATTGGAAGGGTTATTTTTCTTCTATTTTGAATTACTATATACTTAAAAACTTAGAGATTTTAATGAAAATTCAGCATTATATTTCTTTCCAGTTAAGTTCATGTTCAAATTATGTAACTTTCACTGAAGCAGATTTAAACGAGTGCTTTTGTTCTTTTTTTTTAATAAATCTGTTAAAAATACATCATTGTATTGATCCATGTTATATTCTAACATTGTAGTAGTAGCTAATTTTTCCCATAAAAGCTGAGGCAATTCAGATATTTTGAAGATCTAATCGTATACTGTAAACTTTTTACAAGTTAACATATATTTACTACTGAAAAACTTTCTACAGCTATTTTTCAGCTTTATTTCCTGCCAAGGAACAACCAGTTTTGTTTCTTATTTGTTGTCTGTTGAAATGGATAGAATGGTTGCAGGTAAAGTGTTCTACCTTTGTGCATACCTGTCATGCATGGGTCCCCAGCACAAGACAGACATAGACATGTTAGAGAGAGTCACAAAAATAACCAGAGGGGCTGAGCACCTCTCCTATGAAGAGGGACTGAAAGAGATGGGATTGTTCAGCTTAGAAAAGAGAAGGCTTCTGGGAGACCTTATTGTGTCCTTCCTATACAAAAAATGGGCTTACAAGAAAGATAGGGAGAGACTCTTTTCCCAGGTGCGTAGCGATAGAACAGCTAATGGTTTAAGAACTAAATGAGAGCAGTTTTCGGTTAGATATAAGGAAGGAATTCTTTACTATGAGAGTGGTGAGGCACTGGAATGGTTTGCCCAGAGAAACTGTGGATGTTTCACTCCTGGAAGCATTCAACTTTAGGTCAGATTGGAGAACCTTCCTCTGACCATGGAAGGTCCCTTCCACCTCAAACCATTCCATTGCCCTATGATTCTAAAAATATATTGCAGAGGATCTCCATATAATTTCCTCTAAAGAACCACATTACAAAAAGTAATGAGAAAGAAAATCAAGGAAAAGAGCAGGGGGAAAGGAGGCTGAGTTATGATTTTTTCTCTGCATGAAATATCATTGCCATCCCTGGGACTAGAGCTTAAATATACAGTTCAATAAAGGCAGGGTACCCTTCCCCTTGCTATTCATATTCCCCTACCCTTCTTTTTTCACTTTCCCCTCTTTCCTCCCATCTGATTTCTGCTTTCAATCTAGAAATAAAGCGATAGCTGGAATAGCATAGTGCAGGGCACTGTACATGGAATATGTTTGATAAAGCTCTAAGCTGGGAAATGTAAGAGTAAGTCCTAATTTCTTCCATGTTGATCTTCCACGTTTCCAGAATTGCCTTGAGCTGTTGTTATAGGAACTAAAGTGATGGAAATATACTAACTATCTATATTCTGAAAAGTGTCAGATGATTATATGCTACACATCACCTACTGTTTTAAGATCTACAGTCTAGCATCAATACTGTAATTATAAACATAGTTCTTAGCATAGGAAGAGAACAAGATGTTCATGGTGTGAACTAGATTCCTTCTGACAGTTCAAACTCCTGAGTAAAGATGGTAAGATATTTACACTCTGGCTGAATAAATGAATAATTCAAGGTAGCTCACTACATTATGCTTTTCTACAGCAGATATTTAAAAAAGTCTCAACTGTAACATAATTCATAAATATGATTCAAAGTAATCAAATAGGTTAAAAAATTGCTGCTGATTTCAAACGATTTACTGGATTTGAAAGACTATAAAGACATACTGCAAACCAGAAGAGAAATTTATGTTCTGCGTAAGAACTCATCCTAGTCCTTCCATTCTCCTTCAGTTACAGACTCCTTGAAAACCTGCAGTGTTGTCCCATGAAAAGATGACTGTTTAAAGCCAAAAGGATGAAATGGAATAGAGAAAGCAACATGTAAAGGCACTCACAAAAAAGAGCAAATCTATCTTCAACTTATCCTGTCAGTAGTTTCATCCTTTTCATCTTAGTCTACTGGTATGTTTGAATATCTGTCAAAATAACTGTACTTACTGACTGTAAGAAAGTAGATTTAGAACTCCCACTCCATGAAAAAAGGAGCTTGCAAGTTGTAGGTGGTGGTACTCATAAAGCCACACGTGAAACTTTATGAGGTCCTAATGCTATAGTCAGGAATTTCTGAGCATTAGACTGATTTAAAACTGTGTATTCTCAGTGCAAGGAGATCTTACGTTTGATGGATCACGTAACTGTTGGTGCTTTAAAGACCTGCATAATAAAAATTGGATATTTGATAAGCATTTTCTGATGTGGATTGAATAACCTGAATTATTGACATAATTATGAATATCTTATCATGTATAATTATCTACACAAAGAGCCCATATAGTACAGTAATTCTGTTAAAAGGGTTCCAAATTTTCTTTAATGTGTTAATAATGTTTAATACTTTAATGTTACGAAGCACTTTCTAAACACTAACTACTTAATCCTTACAACACCCCTATGAAGCAGATGAGTGCATCTTGAGCTTAAATGTAGTTGTAGCCTCATTGGCACTTACAGAGGTCAGCACATGATACAGTTTCCCCAGAAAGTGGGCAGTTCCACCAGCTTCAAAAGTTTTTGGGCCCATTCAGCCTGGTTCTGTGACTAATGGGACAGCAGACCCATGCCCTGGGAAAGGGTAAAAGCGTAGGGAGATTGGAGACAGGCCTAAAAATAAAACAGCAGCAACAATCTGAGGAGGAAAGTTAATTTAGTAAATACGATATTGGAATGCAAGATTGAAAAAAAAAAAAGCTTAGTGTTAAATGAGAGAGAAAAAATTCAGATTGATATATGAGAAATGAGGAAAATCTAGAGGGAAGAGAGATATTTGTGAAAGCATTAGCTTGTAGAAAATACTACTACATTCATCTTGAGTAAGTGATAGTAATAAAGATAATTGTTACAGATTTACCATTTACCATCCTAGCGAAACAATAGGTATGACAAAGGTACCTCCTGAGATCCTAAGAAGGCTGCTAAGGTTCAGGTACAATAATTCTAGGTAGAAGTACACATGGCTGTTTACCTAGGTAAAGGCTGCTTCATAATCAGCTCCTAGCCTCCAAGTCATGGGTAACAAATTGGACTCCAGTTTGGGAGTCATCTGTGAGTAACTCATAAGTAGATATAGTCGAAAAGGAAAAAAATTATTTCTCGCCTGACTGCCATGAGGTAAGGGAGAAGGTGTTGGATTTCCCCCCCCCCCCCCCCCGCCCCGTTTTTACTGCAAATCAAGCTTGAGTTAGGCAGACTTGAGTTAGGTAGGACAGGTTACAAACCTCTCACATCAGTGAGACAAGCAGCTCAGCCATACAAAAAAGGAAAATCTATTTTAATATTAGCCAGAAAGCCTAAATAACACACTTCCTCTCATTTCACTCTTATGAACTCCATGAGAGAGGAGGGGAAGAGAGATAATATGTGGAGAACAGAGAACTAACAAAAGAAACTTTTGAAGACTGACAGAAGCCCTTAGTCACATGAAAATAATTAAGAAAAGATGACATCTGACTGAATTATTGTTGGTAGTTCCTCGAGGAACTAAATAAGTGAAGCTCTAGTCTAATAAACTATACGCACTGCATTATTGTACTTATTTAGAACAGTACATCTCTAAAAAAAATGCTGTGAGGACAAATACCTCAAAGAGCTCTAAAGACATTTTCAGCATGCAAAATTCTCTTGACATACAGGCTCTGACTTGAATCACCTCTACAGAAGAGGTAACTCAGAAGCTGATGGAGATTGCTTACTGTCCTCGTAGGAGAGTCCTGGAAGACCTAAGGCCGGAGGAGAAATAGATCGATCATATCCATATGTAGACCTTACACACAGGTAGCAGATTAATATGCATTGTATAAACACAGAAAGACAAAGCTGGATCAATAATCTGTTCAGTTTTTCAGTGAAAAGTCCATTTAAAGCAAGAACTTTGTCTCTTCACTTGATTCTTTTCTTTAGGTGCAGGAGGGGGATAGGTGGAATTCCCATTTCCCCTTTGGAACAGGGAAATACAATTACAGATATAAAAGGAACACAGCACCCTACTCTATCAAGTCTGTATTAATTTGAATAAGTATATGTGTATTTTAGAAATCACTCTGAACATAGATAAAAGAAAATGAGAACAAATTAACACAAATGGAACATGGACTACACTGAAATAGTGAACTTGACTTAAAATATAAGTATATGTACTACATATTACCAATCAGTTGGTAATATGTAGGCTCACAAATTTTACCTTTACTTCTTTTACTCACAAAGGCTCACAATTTTACTTTTTATTTAAACACCAAAAATAAGTCTTGCATGACTTAAGTATTTACAAGGTTTGTTCACTTTGTCATTTGCTAACAATCAAAGGAGAAAAGGATGTGAATGGCAAATTATTTAGAAGAAAAAATTAAACATGGCAAATACTTGCATCTTCTCCCTGATGTTGAATGCTGAACATTATTTTATTTTTTAAAGGAGCTCAATTAAGTACAACATCTGATATCAGTTTTGAGTTAGAATAGCGAATATTAAACCTTGGTCCAGATGATTTTCTGTTCCATGAAAATAATTGACTGACTGATCCAACCAAGACTTAAACGTAAATGTTGTTTAAGATCAGACTTAAACAGTAAAAATTTAACATTCAATCTTAAAATATTAAAGTATTTTAATTCTTTCATACTTTTTATGTTTTAATGTTTGTGATACTCTAGTATGCTATCAGCAGACTGAGCACAGATGTGACATCCTTCTTCAATTAGAGAAATAAATAACTGAAATAATGATTCAATCTCAGCTAGGCTCTATCTTTGCATGCTTTCGATAGGCCACTTCTTGAAATTTTTCATTCTCCAAATACATTTTACCTCCACATATGTATATTTCAGTAGTCATTCTATCATAACAGAAGGATGGAAAGAAGAATGAGAGTATTCTTAACTGTAAAAGATACATGTATACTGCATGATAATGTATACTGAACGTTAATAATCCAGAAACATTTATAAACACACTTATAAATGAATGTTGCTTTCTTTATTCTGTTTGGTATTAAAACCAAGCAGCTTTAGTTTTTAAAAAAAATGCTGCAAAACAAATTTTCAGACAATGGAACATAAATCTATGTTAATTAATACTCCTTTTGGGAGACAATAGATAATGTCCTGTGTACCTATGACTTGTGAAATTTAAGTAACTTGAATTAGCTACAGACAGTTTGTTTCAACAAACAAAGGGATTTCAGACTTCTTCCTCCCTAATTATTTTGTCTGCTTGCCTCACTTTCCTCAGTTTGTGATAAAATGTTGCTAAGTAAGAGAAAGAAAAGGAGCGTTGTTTTTTTCTGTGTCTCCAAAGCTTCGTGAAACAGAAAAGAATGTAGTAAATGGTATGACTCTATAGGTATGAGTTCAACATTTTAAGTATTTTATAAGAAAATTGTTCTTGGATATCCATAACTTTTTGGGAAAATAAAATCATATGCTTTGAAATTTCCAATAATTCTATCTGATACAGGTGAACAGATAACAGGTTAGCATTTCTGCTGACATAAAAGCAGCTGCAGAGCGTACATAATGCTTTCTGACATATGTTGCCAGTGCTAATGAAAATGCTCTGCTTTTCCTGAGCTTAGAATCTGCCCTGAAACACTTTCAAGTCCATGACTCACAGCAGCAAGAAGCAAATGATTTCAGTTCTGGGAAGTCAGAACTGGGAAGAAAATGTAGTTTTTCACTTTCAGCATTTCCTCTGGATGGTTCAAGCCGCTTCTTGCACCTCCAAAGTGCAAGAACCTCCAAAGGCAACAACCCGAGCAGGGGGCAGAGAAAGGGTGCTGTACACCTCTGGCCATGAGATGGCACAGAAGTACATGTGATACATCTGTTGCAGATGGATTGGTTGCCCTTTTGATTTCCAGTCCCTGACTGCATCAAAATGGCATGAATGACTTGCATGCACATTGGCAAGTACATGCCAATACACTAAGTCAGATTCTTTGGAGAAGAATCGGCTTCAAGAGTACCAGTAACACTGTAGGCATAAGTCTGCCTTGTGCATAACTACACACAGTGCTCAGTAAAACTCACAGGCACTGGACATAGATCTTAAAAGGGAAAAGATTTTAATAAGAAAAGTGGTTGATTCTCAAAGTCCGCAAAATTCCAGATCACTTCATAATACACACAAAAAAAGGCATGAAGCTTCTCTTATTTCAACAAATAATATTTGAAGGCAGCAACAATCATAAAAAACAGAAACATTTTTGAAGTGCGAATTGCCATAACCAAGGAAAAAGCACGTATATTTTTTGCTCCAGTGAGAAGGCAGCAAGTGAAGAAAAAAGGAGAAAAGAAGACTACTCTGACTTCTGTGAAAATCTATTATATTTTGATAATGGTTTCTCCTCTTTCAGAGCATACTCTGAAGAAAAACTGCAACATTTCAAAAAAAAAAAAAAAAGAACTTTGACCAACTTCACACACACACAAAAAAATGAGATTCTGGCAAAAAAGATAGTGATAAGAAAACATAGCAGTCTGATTTAGACTACTTTCACTTACTGTGTTGAAACACTGTCTGAAGATCTTGAACAATCTTTGACAGAAAACAAAATATATTCAGGATAAAATAGGAGGGTGAAGAACTAGGGCATAAAAGTACAGGGATTTGCTAGCCTGAGGGAGAGAAATTGCACTGAGTCTTTTGATGGCTTTAAAAACTTCACTAAGAGAAGAATTTCAAGAGAAAGGGAGGAGAAGGTATCATCTAACAGCACTGGTTTGCTCTTCATTAGGGTAAGGATAAGGGTATGGTCTGATTAGCACTAGTAATAATTAGAAGGAATTCTGTATACTCAGGGTTCACAGGATCAGACTTTGATGTGCTCCTGAATATGTTCACTGTGCTAACCATTAAATAGCTCTTTTAAAGGAAAACATAGAAACACTATACCTGGTGATGCTATAGTATGGATAACATACTACTCCCTTAATTATTTGTACTGTATTACTTGAAACATCATAGATTAAATAGCTTTTCTTCTTCTTGATTTTATTAGAAAATTTAAGTATACTCAATAGAAAATTTCATGTACTTTTTGAAGACCTTAGTATCTTTATAAATACTTTTATAAAATCAGAGTGAAGAAAAAAACCCTGTGAAAGGTAGGGTTATTTTAATGTAAATTTAATTTTCCCTTGACCCTTTCACATTCTAGATTTGAGTGCTTTCAGCAGGAAATAAACTTCATTTAATCTAGGCATGAGGACTCTTAATTATACCGGATGAGCTTTTAATTATATAATTTTTAATAATCGTGGAACTTCTTTTTGTCTGAGACTAATCAAAGGTAAAAGAACTCACTTGAAATGCATGTTGCAATTAAATCAAAACAGTTTCTTGCCCTGGTGATTTCATACCAAGCAAATAACACTTGAAGAGTTGATGGTCTGACTCAATACGTTTTTTAAGGTAGATAGATATTACAACTATTTATTAATTTCTAATAGCATCCACAGTGCTTTTGCACAGTTTCAGAAGGAAGGCAGAACCATAAATATTAACCAGACTAAACTACCTGTTTCCCCAAAGCAATATCTTCAAAAAATCAGATAAATTCATTCAGATAGTTTACATCTTAATCTGGCTTTACATCTTAATCAGGTTTTCAGATGCCCTGAGATGGAAGCCAATGCAAGTGATTATCAAAGGAGACAGAGAATATTGTGCAAATATTTTCAGAAACAGAAAGTAGAATACTTGATCAGTGTTAAGCAAACAAGCCAAAAAGAACTTCATTTTTCTCATGACTAGACTTTTTATTTTGACATAGTACTAAAAGTCAGATTGAGTAGCAAATTAGGATGAAATGCTCACCTCCTGTAAAGCTACTAGCAAAATGGCTCTTAATTTCATTAGAGATAAATGTATATGGTAACTGCCTTACCTAACTAGACACAGGGGACATTTAAACAATCAAAAAGTGAGAGATTTTAATTGCAAAGGATGCTTTAAGGAAATGTGATTTTCCCTGGAATATTATTAATTTTTAGAGGCGCACTTGTACCAAATTCATCTATGCCAATTTTACATAATTTCACAGTACTGGGTTTGTCTGATTGATACAGACTTAACCTAATTCATTCAACATAATCAGGAAATGCAGGATTCTCCTTAAAGCTAGGATAGCTGGAGATCTTGCTCCATACTGTTGAAAATGGGGATGAAAGGAGAAGAAAAAAAATGTGAAAAGGGCTCTGATCTAATATCTTTGCAGTATGGCTTATACACTAGAAGATAAAAGCTTCCAACAGGAAGAACTGAATGTCATGTAAGCCAGAACTACATAAATGGAATACCACAATTAAAAGGTCACACATTGAAAAACTGATACAAACTTTGCTGTAAGCTAGTGGTTTGCCAGCAGAAAATATCAGAGGAACGTTACAAGATAACTGTAACTGATTTGTCAGCATGACTATGGCCCGGTAATGCTGTGAAAATGGCAGAGTAGTCTGTAGGACTGAGCAGATAAGGTTTCTTGTCTCATCTGGACTGGCTGGGTGCAGTGTAGTATTTTCTGTGCCATATTATACAATGGTATGTTACTGTATAAAGGGGAGGAAGCTTATTGAGAAGACCATATGAATTAAGAGTTCTAAGTTAAGGAAGGATACAACTCATGAGGAACCATTACTAAAAACAAAACCATAAAAAACCCCCACACACCTATAATGGTGCAACATGGAAAAACAAAAATGAAAGGGCACCATTGGTCTAGCATAGAAAAATACTAGCTGAGTAAGCATATCAGACATCCTCTTATCAACATGTGGGGAACAATCTTTAGGGAAAAGAGGTTGAAAATACGATTGGAAGAAGAATGCATAAAAAAGTACCATGGGACGATGTGTCTGTCAAATTACGTGCTTTCCAACCACCAGGGAAGTGAGATTCTATAAAGATTTATTGATCCCAAAAAGAAACCTGTTTTTAAAAACAATGGCATAGAATACGCTCTCTGGGATCTCTATTAATGGGTCTGAAAATTAGATAAATTCTCAGAACGAGACTTTTGCATTACCAATATCCCACTGTTGTGGGACAGTGATCGAAAATCCCAAAGGTTCCATTAGGAAGAAATTCTTTACTGCAAGAGTGGTGAGACACAGGAACATGTTGCCCAGTGAGATTGTGGATGCCCCCTCCCTGGAGGCATTCAGGGCCAGGCTGGATGGGGCTTTGAGCAACCTGGTCTAGAGGGAGGTGTCCCTGCCTACAGCAGGGGGAATTGGAACTAGACGATCTTAAAGGTCCCTTCCAACCCAAACCATTTTATGATTTGCAGTATTAATTCTTTATATTAGTTCTGATCAACTGTGAGCAAAAGGGTTCTGCTGTTCAAGGAGCAACGTACTAAGGGAGGTGTGGTCTTCATATGCTTAAGGACAGCAGTCTTGTTTAGCAGGGACGAATTATTTCATCCTGTTACCAATTCAACGTATGTGTCAAATCAAAGATAGCAGATGACCCAGGTAAATTTTGAAATTTTAAACACTGAGTAAACATCCTAATATATTACCTACCAGTGCTCATTTATGAAAAATTTATTGCAGTTCAAAATATTGATACCAGCTAAACTGTCAAGGAAGCTAAATTTATTTCTAAATGATTCATCAAATCTTATTCCATCATATCTATTATGGATATTGGAGCATTTTTCTACTTGTACATATTCATGTATTCTACACATCTTTAGCTGATGGAATACTATCATTCCTAAAAAACAGGTATTGCTAAATATCCACCCTAGAGTAATAAAGAAATAAAAATACTTTTTAAGACTCGCAGTAATTGCATTCCTAAAGAAACCAATGGGCAGCAATCCCAGTATTTCACATGGCTGTAGCAAACTCTGTTATGAGGGACAAATCCAGATCAGGACAAATATTTATAAAACTACCTCTCTGTTTAATTTACACTCTTTCCAATTTCTTCCTCGATAGCACTACAGTTGTTAATGCATAACGTGTGGCACTGCGACGGTGAATGAAGTTCACGCATCTCCATGTTTAAGACAATAATTTTCAAAAGACTGAACTAAAATCGTCATCAATAAAAACAAAACTTAGTAATGTATTCAAAACATTTTAAAGGTTATTTTGAGTCTAGTTTTTTGAAATTAAAGTGTTACAATTCTCTTTCCCACTAACTATTTTAATTAGCAATTGCAGTAGCGTGCTTATTTTTACCCACAATTTTTTTGTGTAAAATAGGATACTTTGTAGAAATAGATATGAGAAAGGGTATTCTTAAGTGCTTTCCAACTGTTCTGGCTTGTACTTGAGTTGACTGCCTTGATTCCTTTGCTGTCAATGCATTTTTAATGTTTTTAAATTGCCTTGTTCTTACTGACTTAGGCTGAAATTCTGCTAGCACCATATGTGGAGGACTGCCAAACAGAGGTTAATTTACCACTGCTGATTTCCCAGGGGAAGATGCAGGTTTTCATAATCTAACTCGCAGAATATAAATGCAAGAAAGCAGGAAAATCAGGAAACTGGACAATTCAACAAAGTGAGCTCAGTAGAGAGAAGTATAGAAACAGATATTCTTGATGCGAAGTATAACAGTTTTTCATAAAGAAGGTAGAGACTGCATTTCCACCTCTGCAGCTTGTTCCTCATGCTCGTTTCACAGAACACAATCAGTAACAGTATATCAGTAATGCATCGTATCTGTCACAACACCTATTTACTAGCCATGCAGGGTCAGAAAAGAGCTGCTCACACCTGGTTCTAGATCTACATAATATAGTTTTAAAATATCGGAGATAGTTTGTTCCTCTAGTCTTTCTCTGAGGTATGATGTCAAAAGGTTACTTCTAAGAACATAAGATCCAAAGAAGGCAGGGACCCAGTTAAATCTTTTTATGCCACAAGATATAACTTTTAATCCAGGTAGCACACAAGAAACACAAATATTTTAGACTAAATCATATTATAAGGCTGAACCACAAGTCACAAACAAGCAATGAAATGTAAAATTCTACTAATAGCAGGGAACCTATTAAGCAAAATAGAAGCAAACAGAAAATTACATCCCACTATGAACCATTCCCCATAATACACAAGTAAGGTTAAACAAGCAGCTAAAGAAAGGGTCTGTCTTATTTCTTTCTCCTACCTCATTTCATGAAGACTCGTGTCTTATGACACCATAATTTTCTGAGACTGCAAGTAATGTATAGCCTCTATCAGCTTTCATTTGGTGTGCATTTAGTAATTCACACCAGGTGTGGACAGTTGATCCCAATCATGCCCAGCTGGGTTTTAAATCCACCCAGCAGGACCCAAGAGATCAGATAACAGAGCTGGTGAACTGAGGCCTTTTATGGGAACATCTTGAGCAAAATAGTGAAATGTGTGAGAAGAGATAGGAGAAAGGGGAAATTTGGAATGTTTATTATATAATCCATCTTGAGCGTTCATTTTTTCCTGAACATAAACATGAACAGACTTGGGGGTTCAAGAACCTTCTGGAATTAAACTTGCTACTAGCATGAAAAAAAAACAACCACAAAGGACTTACTAGATACTGAGATAAATTAGAAAATAATACATTTTGTTCTGCATCCTGACCTTCCCTTACCTGTCTGTCCTCAAGATCAAATGAGCATACAAAACTGCTGGCTTAGGGAAGATGTAATTCTCCTGACATTTATACTTGTGTAGATGTTACAGTGGAAGCTTCCAAATAAAAAGCCAGGTTCACGTTTACCCATGGACATGGAAATGTTAAAACCTTCTGAAAAACATACAGCTTCCAGAATTAGAGACTGTAATTGCAAGAGCAAGGAAATATTGTAAGCTAAGCATCCACTGCCTTTTAAAAAATATTTTTCCCATAACTTAATTTTGTCATTTCTTCTTCCAAATTCTGATAGCTAAGGGAAAGACTATCCAATTCCCAACAAGAAGCAGAGGCAGAAAGAAGCATCAGCTCCAGATCGATGCCAGTGCACTTCCTTTTCCTTCTCTCCCTCTATGTATTCTTCTAAAGACCTTTCTGTTAAGCCATGATCTTCACACAGTAATGTGAAAAGTCACTCAAAGCAAATGTGTTTGAGTCTCACCTAAAACGCACATTTCTGATTGTACTTTATAAATAATTGCTATTTGAACAGCATCATTTCTATGAGAACAATTCAACAATGCTCATTACGACAGATCTTTAAACTGAACTGATGCTTCAGAAATTCAGAACCAATTTTAGCTTCTTTCTGTAATAAAATTTGTACTTGCTCCTTGTATGGAACATTTTAGAGAGTCTGGCTGAACTGATGGAATAATCTGCTATGAAGTGTGTATCATCTTGCTTGTAACAGGCTTATTTTTCGGACCAGAAAAGCCTGCCTCGCAAATTATGGAAGTCTTGATTCAGTAAAGTGAAGAAGACTCAAATATGAATTTGTGTGTCATGATTAATGAAAGAAAACTAGATTTAATAGCACTCATTCTCAGTTTTAATGACAAATAAAAAGTAAATCAATCCAGAAGTAATGGAAGTATTTAGTAATTCATAAGGTTGCTGTCAATTACATATGAGGTAATGTAAGAATAACAGTGGAGACACTAGAAGTCAAAGCAAGGTATCAGCCAAGTTCACTCCAGCAAAAAGAAAATCTTGCAACATCTGATCAGTCTAACAGTGCTCTTCAACAAAAAAACCTCTAAAGAAACTCCTGTAACAAATAACTTTCACTTTTAAAAGCTCTATCTGATGCTGGAGATTTGGGTGAATTCAATGTTCATCTGACTTAGAGTAGAGACAAAAGACATGCGTCAGAACTCTCTTTAATAATTTAAAGGTGTTCTACTTTCTTTAGAAGCAATGTCATTTGTTCTTTGTTTTGTTATGCATCTCACAGGTGACCTTAAGGCTGTTTCTCTATGTATTACAGCTTTTTGTGGAAAGGTTTTTAACTCTTTTCTGGCTACATCTGTGAAACATTCAGAAACAAAAATTGTTACATCTAGAATGGAATACTCTGTGAATTTTTTATTTAAGCAGAATTCAGAATTGCAGTTGTTGTGATTATTGTGGGCAGGTTTGATTTATTCTATTGTTTTGATCATAGACACGGTAAATTCCTTTGTGTAGGTTCAAAGATTACTAATCTCAGAAATATCTGTCCCTGTGTAAGAAAAAAACAAAAGTATATGTAAGATTATTTGATTGCTAAAAGCGAGATTTATCTGCTTCTGGAATGAAAATCAGAAGCAGGATGTATATCTTTTTGTTCTGATTCTATGATAAGATCTCAGAAATTCAAATAATACTATATTTAACTGGGAAAAAATATGGACAAATTGACTGATAAACAATAATAAGGCAATGTCACAAGCTCCTATTTGCACTGTAATAGGATATGAGCAACCTATATATTTTTAGAATTATCCACATCTGTGATAAATTTTGAAATTTGATTTCTTGCCAAACACTGGTCTTTACATGGTTACCACTGTCTTTGTGAGGTTGTAGTGGGACCAGAACATAACTCTGAAATTGGTAAATCAGTCTATGTATCAGAATATAAAACTATATTGGGCTTTTTTTTTCCTTTTTTCCACAACTCTTTTTTTCCTATCACCTATTTTAAGGTAATAATAGCAGTTGCAAAGAATTCCTTTTAGCATTAAAACAAGGCATCTACAACAAGCCTGACAAATCAAAGTTATCCTAATTGTGGCTTTTGTTACTGAAAAGTTAGCCAACTTCATTTGGCAATCATAAGACTTTCAAATATATATGCCAATCTGAAATGCAGTTCTTCTTTGGTTTTCTTCTACTTGAAGATTGCTAGTTTTTTTTGAGAAAAAAAGAATCTTAAATCTAGGAATGCTCAGGAGAGTTGAGAAATCTCAAGTTCAAAGTCTGTACCTCAGCAAAGATCTAGAGATTTCCTTTTAAAACTTCTAAAAAAGTTTTATTTACCTGAGAAATAAGCTCTCCTTATTCTCTGATGGGATATGGAAACATGTTGTTGAGAATCTGGAGTTGATTGCATACACTAACTGCTTCTCACATTACTTTTCCATGCTTGAGCTCCTATTTTAATTTGAAGTCAGGGAAAGGTACCAAATTAATTAAGCAACATTCCTTGTAGACTGGAAGTAGATTGAATACTTTCATAGCGGTGATTCCTAGTATGACAGTTATTGCTAATAAACCTTGAGCTAAGAAAACATCATAAATGTTATGGCAGGGTAATTTCTTTCCATTAGCAAGTGACTTACATCTCCTGTGTGATATATGAGCATCACAGAGGTAAAAATGGAATCTGTAGATACTCACAAGTTTCTTTTCATAATGTAAATTTTATTTTTAATTTTCTTATAAGTTTGTCTTCTGGAATAAAAGTACCCTTGTCAGGATACATCTTCATATAATAACAAACAGGAAAAGATGAAAATCATATTTTTGATTCACCTTGAGATCCTTTCAATGTCCTTTGGAGTTTTAAAACTCAAATTTTACAGAGTATCCCTTGTAAAAGAATAAAACTTCAAAACCTACCACCAGATGATTCAATTACAGCAACAGACAAATGAAAGAGATGAAAATTAAAAAACAAACCACTTTCATTAGGATATCTTAGCTGCTGGCATTGAAAACACAGCAACTGAAACACTCTCTCATGAAAACATTTCTCTTTCTCTGAAGTAAGTCTTTTATATTTTAAAAGTGAACATGAAGGAGCTCAGAGAGAGCCCAGACAGCCTTGTAAATGAATAAGATTCTTCTCTTTGTAGGAAGAATGTAGTTAGGTCTTATATAAAATTACCAGAACATTTTGCACTTAGAATATGCTTAGGGAGCCCATCCTCCAGACTGCAGCTGATTCTAGTTATCACTTTCAGTGTCATGATTTCATACTAGTTTTTACCAAAACAATTTTCACATTACATATTTAATTTACTTTGCAGCCTGACTGGGCTAATACAGTATTTGATATTAATGGTTAGAGGCTCCATCTCCCATTGATCTTATGAATTAATAATTTCAAGTCTTCTGCTTGTGCTTTAATTCACACAGCAAGGTGAGAATGCTTTTTGAACCACAAATAACAGTATCACTGCTTGCATTTTTGACTAGATTATATTCAGGGCAGATGTACTGCTGCAGAATATCCCTAGAAACAACAGTAAGCTTTTCCCCCTTATTACACAGAAAATAGGTACAGGTGCATTTCTGGCAGGCTGTGTTTATAAAACATAGTGTCAAATCATCCATCAGGCCATCTAACAGCTGCTGCAGCAGGACCATGTGCCAGTTCTCAGGAATACCGATATTTACCATGTGTTCAGCAATCAGATTCATGGTGCAGAGAACAAACAGTGGCACAAAAGCTTTCAGTTTCTCTCTGTCCTTTTTCCATTTTTCTCCCAGTGACACTGATCTGCTAACAACAACAGGAGATAACAGACATCAAGGCAGGTGGAGCTGACAACTGAGGGCTTCAAGGAATATTCCTTTGGAAGGAAAAGTGAATAAAGCATTTCTTATATTTTAACTCCTTTTGCAAATGTTTCAAGAAGCAGACAGGTTTCCTCCAGTAGCTGTGCCTGATTGGAACCCAGAAACTGCCAGGCTGAAGGACCCTCTCCTCTGCAGGGAGTCCCCATGGCAATGCCTCTAGCCCACGTCAAAGGAATTGCAGATACGCATTTATATTTTCCTTGTGTTTATTTCCCCTCCTCTTGTGCCAGTTCAGAAAGTGTTGCTCTCTCATCGCTGGGATGCTGAGAATTGCCATTGTGCAACCTAGCTCCATTTACTCTGTTGTATTTGAAAGACTTGTCCTACTTACCCTGTGTCTCTGGGGTGTCTGAATTGCTACATCCAATGAAAAAAAAAACACAAAGGCAGGAGAGACTTCCAAGAGTGCAAGTTGTGAGGGGAAGCTGCTAGCCCAGAGCTGTCTCCAACTCAGGCATTTGGAAAACAACTTGTTTCAGATTTTTTAATATGTTTGCAATATTCCAAGGAGTCTGGTGATAATCATTAGAGATAAGACACAGCACACAAAATGCAGCAGCTAGAAGGATGTCTGCAGAATTTTGGCAGGCAGTCAGTTATGTTGTCAGTGATTTATGCTCTGATGAGACCGATCGTTGCTCTGGCAATATTTGGCAATTGATGGCAGCATATATATTCAGCAACTATCTGTGAGAAAATCATTCAGACCTGTATCAATTTGTTGGAGGACTTTACAAAAATGTCATCTAAATCAAACTGTCATTTGAGAGCTAGATAGTTTTTTTTACAGCATGCTGGTGTACTGGGAAGATGATGGTGATTGGCATCTGACACAAAACTACTGTGCAGTCTGTAGATTCAGTGAGAGCATAAATGCTAGGTGCTTTTACACAAATATGGAGTAAATTGCTCATTGTGAGCCTGTTCTCAGCCATTGTAAAGTCAGAGAGCATCTTTTCTAACCACGGTGGGCTTTCAGTCAGGCCCAGGAGGGATATGTGTGCAGTCTGGGCTACAGGACTGTGCCAGGGCAGCAGAGCTGATCTTGTATGTTTGCATCAATAGAACCAAAAGCTCTCCTACTTCTCTTCTTGGGGGTCATAGTGATTATGACTAATTTTACTTAGTTGCTGCCCAGAGTTGTTTCTACAACTTGCAGCTGTTTTTATATTATTGTGTAATCTTTGTCTTTTAATCCAATTATCAAGACAAAAAATTCTGTCCTGGCAAACAATCTGCCTTTAATTATGGAGATATCTGCCACTTTACAAAAAAAAATGTCATTCAAGAAGCATCCATTCTGGTTCTCCACTGCCTCAACCTTCTGTCTCTTGCCGTTCCAGCTACAGAGTGCATTTGGCACAGTACAGAACATGGAAGATTTCCCCTCCTTTTGACAAATGCTGTGGATCAAAGAATTGCTGTGCTAAGAGGATTAAAAAGAAGTTGATGATAAAACAAATGCTAGCTGTGCAATAAAGATCACATGTACTCTAGGCCACCCATAATAATGATGTATATCTGAATGATAGGAGCATCTCATGACTATAAAATGCCAAACATTCAATTTTTCTCATACTGCACACAAACAAAAACCTTTTTTCCCCAGTATAGCTCATCAGAAGTTCTTCTATTTTTCATATATGAAAACTGGAATGAATAAAGTACTCTCATGCAGAAAAGAAACTAATGAATCATGCAGTAAGATTTAGGTACGAATGCTTAGGCACACTATCAAGTTACCAGGTGTCAGCTGACTCATGAGCAGTGTGCATACATACACTTGTTTCAGGGGTTATACAAAGGTATTAAATAAACTTAGCCCTTTGTTACAGATTCCCAAAGAATGTGTAAATTTAAACATTTTCATCAAATCTATTGGATAGATTTTTTATAAAAAGTACATTTTACAGTTTAATTTTTAAGGAAAAAAATGGAAATGTTTCTTTTCTGAATTTCTTTGGATAATTTAGCATTTTTAATAGAAATGCTAACACTGGCACTAGTAACTCTGTTTCTAAAACCAGTGTATTCCTCTGTACTACATCAGTCACCTGTTTCTGCGAGTAACATGCTGCTTATTTATTTTGTCCATTTTGAAAAACATCACCTTAAAATTTTTATATTTTCAGTCAAGCACATCCTTTATTCTCTCTCTCATGGTGATGCTCATTACTGGTTAAGATGTATCAGTGTATCATCTATAATGTATTAAAATGCCTCAACTGTTAAGTATTATTTTTGTACACTATGTCACAGAGAATTTGAGTGACGTTTGAATCCAAAGGCTCATGAATTAACTATGATATTATTAATACAAACATTAATTTTAAGTGTTAATTATCTCAGCTTATTTATTTATTTATTTTTGCAAGTAGAAAGTTATTTCATTGACACAAGACAGTTTGCATAACAAACAGATGTGAAGGATACTTACTAACAGATCAAGAACTGTGTTTGGTAATTTGTTTCTTTCTGGGGGTGGTGGGTTTTTTTTGTAAGAAATAGAAAGGGTTCTATAGTTTTTCTTTTGCAATCTTTTGTAATACTGAATTTTCTTTTCAAAAGAAATATTTAATGGACATCATTCTTGGTTTTGATTCTCGGGGAAATCATAAGCGAGGGTTTTTTTCTTTTTTTTTTTTTTTGTATCTATATATCTATATATACAAAACTTCTTTTTCCTGAAACGTGTTGGTAGGGTATCTTTTACTTCTACATCTAAACTGCTTCAGGTTTTTTTTTAATCCTTACTGGGACCGGTAGATATCTAAAACAGCTGAATCTTGTGTGTTACTCTTTTTGTTTCAGCTTTCTGGAAATATTAAAGGTTTTATCTTTATTACATACCTCTGGGCTTTCTCCAAGGCCTGTAGTAACCAATTGAAAGATTCTCTGTCACATATATCTTTTTTCATCCTATAAATTAATGCTTCAGGCATGGAAAAGCATGTGGATGAAACAAGCTAAGCAGATTCTTGAGTACCTATAAAAATAAAATAAAACCTTAATAATCTGTGTCTAGTTTTTAGTCTCTTGAAGAGCATGGAGCTGTGTCAGGGTAAAGACATGTTGCGTGTTAGGAAAAGGTTCCTCACCAGAGGGTGATGGGCATGGAACAGGCTCCTCAGGGCAGTGTGCACAGCATCGACCTGCCAGAGTTCAAATGTTAGGACAAGGCTCTCAGACATAGGATTTGAACCTGGGATCAGAAATTTGTTTCGCAGTGAGCCCACTAAGAAACAGATATATTAAAAGATAATCACAAATTCACTTTACAGATTTGTCCCATTCCTTTATTTTACTCATGGTTTTTCAGCTAATTTAATCCTTTTCTTGGCACTTGGCTTTGGTTTTAGGGGAGTGAGGGAAAAATTGTCTTCTTTCAACTGGCATCCTGCCTTTCTTTTCCCAATGCAAGCAGAATAAGCAAAGTACTTTTTATTGGCCTTGAGTCACAGGTTGTCAGGCTGCTGTTAAAGTCCGCATCCTGTTTGACTGTTCTTCCACTGTTTGGAGGTGGAAACTGTTTTTCAGCATCTGAGAGATCTGTTAGCTTTTAAGGGCCAGATTCACAAAAACATTTTTTGTCATATGCACAGCTTTTCAATAAAACTTATTTACATAATGATGAGTGAACTATTTTTTAGTTCTTGAAAGACATTAAAGATTAATGTATCTTTTTCTATAGGTAATAATATGATATTACATAAGTACTAGCATTCTCTTTTACAGGTGAAGAGACTACAAAATTACAAGTTAGTATGCCAGAACTATAAACTCTTCTGAGTTCGGAATGGCCTACTTCATTTCTCATATAATATCTGGAGATGATAATAGCTTTCACATCAGAAGTAACCAATTGTAAACATAGACTTAAACTTTATTGCAAACCTACTGTCTAGGGAGATCAAGAAAAAAAAATGAAATCAAGGCCTTTTTATTCTCATGTCTGTCATGAATGGTACACATTCTATTTCTTTTATAGATATCTTCTAGCTCTGCCAAAAAAAATAAAAGCTACTTAGAAGCATTTTTAAGATCTCCAAATTTAAGATCTCTTATGAAGGGAGCGATGAAATGTCCTGAAGTGAGCAGTAATTACATAGATAATTGCCAGTTTGAAGTCTGAAAATGACGGTGATAAGCGAAGAAAACTGCCAAACTTGGAGACTGAAAAGCCTTTAGGTTTCTAAGGTGCCCTCTGTGGAAGGAGCATTGCTCTGCTGCTGCAGATCTACGTCTCAGTACATGGTCTGTATTCTGCAGCATTGTAGTTTTGACCTCAAGACTACACTGAAATGGATCTCTAAAATTGTTGTTAGGATATACCTATAGAACATTTGTCCTTGTGATTAGCATAAGTCTACCATATGCAGAACCATAGAGGTAAGATTTGTGCAGAAAAAAGCTCTAGTATTACAAAATAAATTGAGAAATTAATACCAGTGATGGTAGATTCTGGAGTACTGACAGTACACGGGGAAATAAAGAACTCAAACGAAAAGAGATAAAATTAATATTCTCTTTGAGATCTACTTAATAGATTGCATCTTAGTATACCGAGATGGGAAAAAGTAATATAGAAAATACAAACAATATCAACAGCATCACAAAAAACTATTTTAGCTATTGTGTTAAAATTTTAAGCATGAAATATATTTCTTGCACATAGGTACAATTCTTATCATATTGAAGATATTTAAGGATATGAGTTAACAGAAGAATTTGTCTCTGAAAGAACTTAAATTTTGATAATGAAATGAAGATTACTTAAGACTAGCCTCACAAGAAACAGCAGATTGTATCAAATAATGTTGATTCATTGTCTCTAATATCAATTAATCACTTTTTAGTACAAACTTACAAAAGAATCTAAAAGAATTTCTTTCTTAATGTACTAATATCATTTATTAACAATAAACAGCTCTGATTGCTAGAGGATTTGTGCAGTAGCAGGAACACTAATTTATAACAAATGAATGTAACCTAAATTACTGCAGGATTTTAGCTGCAGAATTTAGCTTAAGAAAATTATTAATGGTGTTAATTTTTTAGAAAAATCATGTGAGAATATTAAAAATTTCAAACAAAGATGCAGTCATGTAGTGCTGAAAAGAAGGACAAACCTGAAGTATACAAAAATAATCTGTGCAGCACAGCATGTGCCCTTGTATAATTTAAGATAGTTAACTTTTGATTTAGAATGGGATTTGAAAACTTGCTATTTTCTATTGTAAGCATTAGAGATGGCATGCAAGAAAGAACTCAGAATAAGGAGATCTCACTTCTAATGCTGTCACTGAAAGATCTTAATAAACACCCTGTCTGAATTCCTTTCTTTCTGTGACACTTGTATGCCACTTGTCTAACAATGCAAGAATATTAAAAACCATGCAACGACACTATCACTGCCTGTGGCTGCCAACAGTTGAGTAAAAAAGCCTGTCATTGCTTGTATCCTGAGCATGGTCTAGGTATGCAAGCTCTCTCATTTTGCAGAAGGGATGGATCTTAAGCCCAGATGAACCATAACAAACAGATGTGAAGGATACTTACTAACAGATCAAGAAATGTGTTTGTTAATTGGTTTCTTGCTGGTAGTGCCTGGATTTTTTAAAAGATCAGCTGTAAATTTAAATCACAGCTCTAATAAAACTTTTCATGTGGAGTCTTGTTTCAGGACTCAGAAACCTGTAACTGATGTTACTTGGAGTATTACACATACATATATGCATTTACATACTTACATATACTGACAGAGATATCTCTACACGCACAGGTTTATATGTATACATATGTACTCCACTGAAGTACTAACGAACACCACTGAAACATGAATACCGCTGTATGGATCTATAGACCAGCAATCTTTAGATATCCATGTAGCTTATCCTCATTGCTTCTTTTTCCATGTATTAATTCACTGTTTGCAACAATCATTAACTCTTCCTCTGACTGTCACTCACTTTACATTCAATTGATTCATATTTTAGGTCTTAGAAAGATGACTGTCTAAAAGGTACAGCTGATCTTCCTCAGAGTGGTAATGTTATTGTACATTGGCAGTAACTGATATTTTTAAGAGTTCCTCTGGTTCTATATGAGAGATTATACTCTGTATATATTTTTTTATTTGTTTCTAATGGCCCCAGCTTAATACTCCCTTTGAATCACTTTTTAGATGTCTCCTTTTCCTCATATCTCATGTATGAAAGGTTTCTTTGTAAAGTTGCAAAGCTGCTCTAAACAGTAGTTTAAATTAAAAGTTAGCCACTAGGTGATAATACACGAGTCAAGTTTCCCCTTCTACCAACTTGTGTTCCACCACTCAAACAGTTTGTTTGCAACAACCCTCTAAATTTCCCAGACCCAAAAATATTTAGACTGAAATATAAAGACTGAATCTACAGTTCAAAAGACATAGTTTCTTTCATATTTGGCATACTCTCCAACAAAATCATCTGTGTTAGGTCAAATTTTCATGTCTCTTGGCATCACTTCAGGTTCCAAATGTTGAAATAATCCAGGTTGGAGTGACATAGACAAGACTCAATTAATTACAGCACATAGCTAGAGAAAAAACGTATCCACAGCCTCTTCGCCTAATACAGATAAAGCTAATTTGCTTCATGCAGCCATCTACACATTTAGAGTATGCAAAATTCATAACTTGGGGAAATAAGGACTCTTCTCAGTTCTTGACAGAAGCAGGTATATTGCATGTAAGAAGATCTGTTGATGGTTTATTTATTATTTGAAAAATCATCACTGCAGAAGTGAAGTGCTTGCTAGAGACTTTATTAAACCCTAGGCTAGCAGTCTGTGATAGATGAGGGCTCCAAATCCTTTTAACAGGGATCAAGCTGAAAACATTTATTGTAGCTTTGGTCACTAATGTGTATGAATATTTCAGGTACTTTCACAGTTTGTACTTTAGTTTTAACCATTACGCAAAAATTTTGTGGCTAGATTTGGGTGCTCATCTCCTGTTTAATTGCTCATTTTCTTGGAAAGTTGTCAGTGAACCAAAACAGCTGTGCACAATCTTGTCTACGTAGCACAAGAAATCATTTCTTATGCAAAGTAAGATAGATAAAACAGGTAAGATAAACTAAGATAAGATACAAATTAGAAAAATGAAAAACATTGAGCAGATTTCCAAATTTGAATTTAAGAAGTGATCTATCTAGAAGAAGGTGATGAATGAAAGAGAAGTTTCCTGAAATAAATCTATTTTCATGTGAAAACACAGACAGTCCAATTCCTGTGAAATTCTATATATTCTAGCTCAGCCTTGAATGATTTGTTCAGCTCCTGCTTTGTTTCTGAAAGAGTCTACTGGGACCAATCAACTAATTTATTTTTAAAGTGTGGTGAGACACTGAAAAATCTACTCTCCCAGAAAGCACTTGCACTGGATGCTGTCAAAGAGGCATTTTTAGCCCTTTAGACATGCAATTACTAGTGCCAATCCTTAAGGGAATTCCATCCTGAGAGATTTTGATTACCTTTCATACAGAGCCTCCCTGCTATGGATAGCTGATATCTCCTGACAAATGCTCAGCTTCCTGCAGATGAGATACTGAGGTTCCCAGAGGGTGGAAAGTGATGAAGTTGATGTGATACAACCCATTTCCACAAGAATACTTCTATTCCACTCCTACAGCTCATCATAACTTCCGATTTCCTAACCACCTCACATCTAGAAGAATTTATTTATGTCTCCCAGCTTACAAGAAAATGAATGCACTGATATAATATAGGAAAAATTTGGCTTCATCCCCAAGAAACCATTGGGATTTCCTTCCAAGTCTGGGGTGAAATTTAATCAGGTCATTCTGCCAAGTTCTTTTTTGTTCTGTTCTTACCCCAAACCAAGTATCATTAGGATTTTAAAGACTGCAGTTTCCATTAGATTACATTGCCTGTACTTCTTTAGTCTTCCTTCACTTTGTGTAAATATACTTAAGCATATCTTCCAATGAAGACTATTCAATTACATAGATTACTTAATTTGTAAAACCATAGTTTCTCCCGCTTCGGATATAAGAGCAGAAATTTGATACTAAGTCATTTAGAGCTTGTAGTTGATTCATTTTTTATAAAATTTATAAATATAATTGCTTATTATGTGGCAATTTCCATAACGTGCCAAATTTTCAGTGCCATCTTTTCTTAGAACAAGTGGGATTTTTTTTTTGCACAGGGATATCTAACAGTACCCTTGAGAATCTGAAATAACACATCAGGTCAAGATGAGGGAGCATTACAAAATATTCTGTAAACATCTTGAGTTTTTATATTGTTCCTGAATCTGGCTTTCCTTTTCACATGAACTATCTAACAGGTAAACTTCAATGAAATACTGTGTGTCAAAAATTGAGCTGTGAGTGAGCACTGCAAAGCAAGAAAGCAAACTTCAAACTTTTAATTAATGGTTTGTATCAGAAACCTGACACTAACATTTAGCAGCCAAGGAACTGAAATGTGTCATATGATGATCTCAAAGCACCTCCAGTTTCTTATTGAAGGATTATTTGTGTAATTATATGTAGAACACAGGACATAATTTCTCTTTTAAAATAATTTGATTAACCATGTTACATGTGAGAGAAATATCACAAATAAATCTTGTAATAGAAATTTTCCTTTAGTATTTATTTAAACAAATGTCCTGTTGAGGTCATTTTCTTCCACATTTGTTGAAATTTGCTGCTGAGGCTCAAGCACAGTCAAAAGGAGACAGGTGACTGATAAGAAGTCATCACAGCTGTTAGTGTCTCTGCCATGGTGTACTAAATTAACTGATGACTGAAAAGATACAGACAGACGGAAAACAATGTGAAACTGAAGTCACAGAGAAAGAGAGCAAGGAAGAACCTTCACCTTGATTTGCAGTGATTAAAACTGCAAAACTGTGTGACAAATTGCAGAAAATCAAGCAGAGCCCACTTGAGAGCCACTGCTTCCCAACTCATAAAAATGAAGTTTTTTTAAATCAACACTATACATTGTGTTTTTAACAGGAAAATTTTGCTTTTTATTTGTTTATTTATTGAGCATCGTGATCAAGAAATCTCTAGAATTTTTACAATTTTTTTTGTAAATATTCTCCATATTTTGAAAAGTTGCTTGAATTTAAAGGTACAACAAAAAATTTTTCCTACTGATTTTTAAAATTAAGCTATTTGTGGATGTCTCTCGTGATTCAAAATTCACAGCTGCCTTCTACTTTAATTTTCTTCCTAATTCTCTGATCAAAAATATAATTACAAAAGGAGATCAGTGAAAATACACAACAGGTTTTAAATGTAAAATTTCTCTCCTTAATGGAAGTTATTTAACATTTTTTTACTTCATGCAGAAATTAAACTGCGAGGGCTGCTCTGAAAGTAGTGCCTTCTATTTTATCATGTTGGCCCATGACATCAGAGGTGGATGTTGGTGGTATGGTAGCAGAGGTTGAACTACCGTGCCAATCCCATTGCATTTTTTTGCCATGTGAGAGATGGTAGCATGGGGGTACTCTGACAAAATGGTGTCTGACAATGAAGTGCAGATGAAGAAAAGGTGTGGCACTGAATTCTACTATGAGGGAAAAATCACGCATGTTTATATTCATCAATGCCTGATGAACTTTTACAGAGATCAAGCAGTGGATGTCAGTACAGTGAGGCAGTGGGTGATGCGTTTCAGCAGTCATGACAGAGACATGAAAGACAAGCCGTTTTCTGGATGACCATGCAGGTTTTTATGAGCGTGACATGCAGACTCTTCTTCATTGCTCATGAATATGGACAGATAATGGTGGTGACTGCATTGAAAAATAGTGTTTTGTAGCTGAGAATTTGCTCTCAGTCTCCTGAGAAGGTGTGACTGTGCACTTTTTGCGTGTTGCAGTTTCCATGGAAATAAATGAGACATTACTTTTGAAGCAACCTGTGTAACATTCTGAGCACAGTTTGTAAGTGATGATTTGTGTAATTGACGAGAAATATAAAAATAGTATTTGTTCTTTCACCATTATTTTTTTCTCTCATTTAAAATCAATTTGTTCTCTCACTAATTCCACAATACATTTTGCCTTCTAATGCCTACATACTTGTTTGTCTCATCAATCACTAAAAGAAAACAAAAGCTCAGGGTAAAAAAAGGATATACAAACCTCAAAGTCAAGAATGAAACTGTTGATCACTTAAGATAAAATGATTTCAAATACTGTACATTCTAGTTGGTGCCTATCTGGATTGTATTACATAATGCATAATAAATCATACATATCTAAAAATTTCTGAATAAAAATTCTCATCGTGCTATTGATTGTGGTGGTGTTTTTGCATTAGAGGAATTATCTCCTGTTTCTTAAGACCATATGTGCACTCAGGCACCTACATTAACAGAATTTTATAAAATTATTTAGGACAACAGTTGTGCTGAGCATCCTCAGTTGTCAGAAGGGCAAAGTGGTCTGATTTGAAGATAAGGCTATATGGTAATAATCTTACTCTAATTTGTAAAAAAATCTAAACAACAATCTAATATTTTTTAATCTCTTATTCATTAAGTTTCACTGAAGTTAATGTTGAGAACATACTTTAAAATGGATATGTATCAGAAGCACAGAGCAAAAGGTGACAAAACACTATACTAATGACCTCCCATGTGAGCTTACTGGCAGTTTGATTTCTGACAGTTGAAATATGACATCTATCCTTGAAATTAAAGGACTATGGTCACTAGCTGGTAATATGAGTAGCTCTTTATGTGTGCATCAGACTCAAGCAGAAGGCACTTAGCTAATGTTAAAAGGAAAGATATTTCTGTTACAAAATATCTTCAGTGTTATAGTAAAGAACCATTAAATTTATTGTGTTATATCTTCTTGCTTTTTAAAAATAATGAATATTAGTCAGCTATATGGGTGTCTGGGATCTGCTAGTTTTGAAATGTCAGCATCAGCCTCACTGGGAAGACACTTGATCATCACATGCAAATAAATATGATTAGCTTTTTTCAAATTGAGTTTGCAAATATTCCTTTTTTACTCTGTTCCTTCTAATTTAATATTGCCTTGAGTGCACGCTATTTCCTTGTCTTGGAAAAAAAATCACAGTTAGTGTACCTAAATGGCAATATGTCATTGCATTGCCTGAAAATGATAAATACATTGTTGCAAGGAAACCGTTTCAGAAAACAAAATTTTCAGAGTACAGTAGTTATATGGATAAAAAAAATGTCCCAAGCATAAGCACAAATCACAAAGCAGTACAGAAACCTGAACAAATGTTCTCTTGCAGGGGTTAGAAGGGAAAGGGAGATAAAAGCCTATGGGCAGATAAAGCTAGTTGGATTCCTATACTGTGTGTAGGATATCTTTCCAAGGCTGTAAATCAAAATCATTGTTCAGGAATAATTGTGACCCCACATTTCAGGAATAAGATCTGGTCTTCAAAAACACTGTTCACATGAAGACTTATATGTTAGACCAGAACAAGACATGGTGTGGTTCTTACTGACCAGTAGAGTTTTACATATTTAACTGATTTATTGTAAAAAAAAAACAATAGCATTAATGTAGTCATTGGATAATTTTTGGGGGGGAAGTCTCAGTCTCATAATGGCAGCCTGAGAAAAATCTGAACTAGGTGAAAGCAGGACTGAAATTTTTCAGAAACCGTGAATGTTTCTGCATGGTTCAGCTGCTAAACACATAAGATTTTCTCTCCTAATCTGTGTTTTGGATGATGTTCATCTTAGACCAGAGGCTAATGTACAGGAACCTGCACCTCTGCTGAAAATTCTGTGTGGAGTTGTGATTTGGGGCTAAATCTCTTCAAAATTAAAGAAGTCAGTACTATGACACCAGTCCCAGAGGTCCACTCTGAGACCTCCACAGAGTGAGGGTTCAATAATTCCTTTATTCGAAAGTACTCTGAGATATTTTCTGTAAAAACCCCTCGGCTGTATTTCAGAAACTTCTTTAGGAAAGCCCAAATCTTGTACCCTTGTTCTTCAGGGACAGAATTTTTGAGCAGCTGTTTTCTGATTATCAGTTCAGATCCAGCCGGAAGAGGCAAATAGACCCTCTAACGTTTGCAGTGACAGTAGCAGTGGCCAGTAGAGGAGATATCCTTCATTTTACCAATTGAGACTTCAAGGACCACAGAGCAATTTTATTGCAGAAAAGAAGCTGTTTGAAATCTCAGAAGCTGTCTTACACATGCTTAAAACCACTGAGTGAGATTCTCAAGTAATCTAAATAAATACTTACTACCAGCCTGGCATCAGTGTGGTTCCTCTGAACACCTCAGATGCTAATGTCCAGAAAAGATAATGTAGGCTGTCCTCTAAAATTGTTTTTTCGCTTTGCAAGAGGAGTTTATTTCCGTAAGTAACTAATTCATGAAGGTGGTGAAAGTCTATTGAGAAGTAAAAGTAACAAAAAAAAAAGTTATGGAGCCAGAGCTCAAGCAGTGCTTGGTGACACAAGAAAGAGTGCTGAGAGATTCCTGCAGTCCTGGTGCATGAGAAAAGGTAACTATGAAAGGGTCGTTCCTTTTCCATAGAAGACTACCTCAAATATTACTTTGCTCCTTTCAATAGAAATGAGTTGGATTTTTCAAAATGTGAAACTTAGATCATTTCCTCAACATATACCCACAAAATTTTCATTGCGATTGGAAGAATGTAATAATTCTACTGGATGCTATAAAACATGAAGATAAAAAATATGTACCTATCCCCCTAGTTTGTTCTTCCTGCTCCCCCATCCTCCTGCCTACCCCCTATTTCATGCAGAGTTCTATGTTTCTGAACCCTTTCAGTCTGTTCCCTAACCTGGTTCACAATCGTATTAGTAGCAACGTCCATTCTACCTGGAAGTAGTACCTATAGCTTATTAGCCCTATTGGAATAATCATCCCTACATTCCCACACGATCTCATAAAATAGTGTTGACTGACCAAGCTTGGTTTCCATCACTGCCTCTTCAGACACCCCCAAATGAGCAGACATTCTCCTTCTACATAACCTTACACAGAGTATTCTGGGTACCCAAATATCAAAGTTCTCTAATGTATAAATATATATTTTACTGATTATAAAATCTTGTACTCTTGCAAAGTAGAACAGGTAATGATCATTCATTTTGGAACTGCACTTTTTTTTCTGTAATATGCTCTGTGATTAAAATAAGTAGGACAAGGCAACTGAAATGCAATGCATTTAAATATATTAGTACGTAATAACAATTTTCAGTTTATTACTGTGAGCTTTATTCTGAAACCAACTGCTAAATGGAAAAAGTTTTTAGCAATCCAAGGTGACAAGTGCGGTCCCGAAAGGCTACACATCACTCGTTTTTTAGCTAGGGAGATTATTAAATTTCATGTCTGAAAGCATTGCTTTTAACTCCGTACAGATTCACAGCCCCAGAAATAGCTGACCTGAGCTGTCAGGTATCTCATAAGCCTCTCTGGGACTCTGAGTATATGCAGTCTTCTGGGCTTTCTGAATCCTGTGGGATTTTCAGTCTGGGGCAAATTGGATGTTGGTGTTCAGGTGTTTTTGCAGGTAAATGCAAACACATTTCACCAACTCTCTGTACCAACTAAAAACCATATGACAGAACCAGTGTCACAATGTACATCAAAATGAAAACAGCCCAGCTGATATTCTGGATCATCACTAAAGCTTTACAGTGCAACTTCAAAAATGTTCAGCAAGACTTCAATACAGTTTTCACAGTCAATCAAAATTTGTGAGTGCTTAAAATTATAATGGCACTCTGCTGGTAAAATAAACAAACTCCAAAGTTTGAGCAAGTTGCTCAGTGTTCAGTCCAAGCAAATTCTGAAAAATTCCATGGGTAAAGAGTCCAAAACTGTACTTGGAAATTAGTTAGGTTGTTGATGGTTGGACTAGATGACCTTAGTGGTCTTTTTCAACCTGAATTATTCCATGATTCTAATCATTCTAATTTTCATCCACACCTCATTCTCCATTTCCTTACTTCAGCTTGTGACCACTGAATATGAAGTTGTCATAATCTGATATACACAACATAAATTCAGACTTTGAAACGATAATTATTGTAGGAATTAGATGCGATTTGTAGTCAAAAGGATTTACAATGGTGAGTTTTTATTCTTTTTTAAGCAAATTTCTGTATATGTAAAACAGAAAACCTACTGCAAAGCTGATTATTTGGCCTTAGGATTTGTCTCTCAGATTATTTTGTTTAAATAAGTCTTCTCCAATAGATTTAGATTAGTTTGAATAGTGCAAAGTGCAAGGTTTTGCACTTGGACCGGAGGAATCCCAGGCATGTATACAGACTGGGAGGAGCAATACTTGAGAGTAGCCCTGCAGAGAAGGACCTGGGGGTCCTGGTGGATGAAAACCTTAACATGAGCCAGCAGTGTGCTCTTGCAGCTTGGAAAGCAAATGGTATCCTGGGTTCCATCAGAAGAGGGGTGGCCAGCAGGGAAGGGAGGTGATTGTCCCTCTCTACTCTGCCCTCATGAGGCCCCATCTGGAGTACTGCATCCAGGTCTGGGGCCCCCAGTACAAGAAGGATGGGAAGTTGCTAGAGAGGGATCAGAGGAGGGCCACCAAGATGATCAGAGAGCTGGAGCACCTCCCCTGCAAAGACAGGCTGAGGGAACTGGGCTTGTTCAGCCTGGAGAAGAGAAGGCTGTGGGGTGACCTCATTGCAGCCTTCCAGTACCTAAAGAGAGCCAGCAAACATGAAGGGAGTTGTCAACTCTTCGAAAGGGTAGACAATGGCAGGAGAAGATTTAGGTTGTATATCAGGGGGAAGTTCTTTACAGAGAGAGTGGTGAGATGCTAGAACAGGCTGCCCAGAGAGGTTGTGGATGCCCTGTTCCTGGAGGTGTTCAAGGCCAGGTTGGATGGGGCCCTGGGCAGCCTGGTCTAGTATTAGATGTGGAGGTTGGCAGCCCTGCCTGTGGCAGGGCAGTTGGAGCTTGAGATCCTTGAGGTCCCTTCCAACCTAAGCCATTCTATGATTCTATGATACATGGAAGGGACCTTACAGATCATTGAGTTCCAACCCCTGTGTTGAGTGAGGGCTGCCACCCATCAGATTAGGTTGGTCAGGACCCCATCCAACCTGGCTTTGAACTCATTCAGGGATGGGGCATCCACAGCTTCTCTGAGCAGCCTGTTCCATTGGCTCACCACCTCCTGAGTAAAAAAATTTCCTCCAAGCACCTAATCCAAATCTCCCCTGTATTAGCTTATAAATGTTCCCTCTTCTCCTATCACTGCTTGCATAAAAAATTCAGTCTTCCTCCCTCTTTTTTACAAGCGCCCTCTAAGTACTGAAAGACCTCTCTTAGCAGTTTTCTCCAGGCTGAACCAGCCCAGCTCCCTCAGACTTTCTCTGCAGGACGAAGGCCTTTCTCCAGTCCACTGATTGTCTTTGTAGCTCTCTTCTAGATCCACTCAAACAGCTCCACATCTTTCTTATGCTTGGGCCCCAGAACTGAATGCAATACTCCTGATGGGACCTCAGGAGGGCAGAGCAGAGGGAAACAATCACCTTCCTTTACCTTTTGGCTACAGTTCTTTTGAAGCAGTCCACGACACAGTTGACCTTCCAGACTACAAGAGCGCATTACTGTCTCATGTCAAGCTTTTCATCCACTTGATGAACTTCCAAGTCCTTCTCCACAGCACTGCTGAGTTCTTCTCCCATGTATGGAATTGCCCCAGTCAAGGTGCAACATCTTGGCCTTGATGAATCTCACTTGGTTCAAGTGGAACCACTTTTCAAGCTAAATTGGAGGAGGGAGAGAGTACCAGTTGGAGACAACACTCTTTTACAGTGAGCTTATATTATTTATCAGTTGCTTTCATATTCTCTTGCATAGTAAAAAAAGTAGAAAAAATACTATCCTTGGATTATTTTCTGCATTGTAATCAATGACATGGTCTTCTTTTCAGTTCTCTGATATTCCTCATTGATTCAATCAAGCCAAAACAACCCTGGTGTGAAGTCTGATAAAGATGAAATTATTTAGTTTTTTCAAAGTTTGGGCAAGTAGAGAAAAGACTTTCTAAATCTTTTACACAATTTTTCTATATAATGGCAGAAGAAATTCAACATGGAGAAATGGAAAGCAGTCCAAATTAGAGGGAGTGATTTAAAATTTCTCACACATAGATAAAGTTCTAAAAAGAACAATGAAAATTACTGAAGATTAAGAACTTTTTTTTTTTTTAATTAAGAAGATTAAGAACTTCCTTACAAAAAAAGATTAAAGTATAGTAGGAGTAATTTGACTTATGGATCTCTGTTTTTTTTTTTTTTTTTTTTTTTTTTTTCAGTGAAAGCTTCTATAGTTAAAGGCATACATTAAATTAGAAATTCTAAAATGGTTAGTCTTATGCTCTTCCCATAATATATGTATGGGAAAGCATTTACAGACAGTAAGAGTAACATATTTGAAAAATTTCAGGGGAGTACTTTTTTGTGTAAGGTACAACTAATCTGCAAAACTGACTATGGAAGATGTCATTTTTCCTTATTGTTTAGGATATTATCTCGACACTTCCCTTGACAAGTAAAAATAGTTATGCCAAAAATATCTCGTGTTATTACAAACTATACTTTCTTCTGAAACACTAATTACAGTCTAAAACCTTCCTCAACTACCCAATGACCCCAGAGTGAAAGAGGGGCTAATTCTGAAATCTAATACTGGTGTAGTGAGAAATAAGGCTCAGGTGGCCAAGCATTTCCCAGCATTTTGGAGCATTTTTGCTTTTCTGAAACCAATCCAAGAGAAATAGCAGATTCAGACTTCATTTGGGAAACATCTGTGAAGGAAGGGGAGGAAGAAAACCAGCCCCACGACTGCAACCCACCCCACTGACCCAAAGCCTCCACTTTTTTATTTTAAATTGCCATTCTGCAGAGGTTATGTAATCTAATTCCTATCCAGCAGGTAATTTAACTTGTGCTTAATTTCAAACATTTACTGCTTTGATTTCTGTGTTATTATCCCTTGAATCTGAAGTCAACTCCAGAGAAAGGGGAGAAAGAAGATGCCAGAATGTTCCTGCACCCCTGGGAGAGAGTGGATTTCAGTGCTTCATTTGCATAGTGACATATCACAGAAGAAAATCATTCTGGAGTTGCTCCACAGAGGGGATATGGAAAGGCAAAATTGGTGAGCAAGCCTTGGCTTGTAGCACAGCAGGATGATTTTTTTTTTTTCCCCAAATGCCTCGTACTTCCAGACAGAACCTGGGAGGAAATGATCAGTCTTTTCCTTAGGGCCTTTCTGGATTTTCCATGCATGTTTTCCACCTCCATGTTCGAATAAAAATACTAAATTAGCAACTTCTCTCCCTGATGTAGTGTGGGATTTATACAGCCTTCCTTGAATGTTACACAACCATATTCAGCTGTTTATCTCAAAACACTTACACAAAAAGTGTGTGATTGATTTTATAGATTTTTAAAATCTCCTGACCTCTCATGCCAGAAGCAAGATACTAAAAATATTTCTTTCTTATTACAGCAGAGTCCAGTACAGGTCCCCACATTTTGATTATGTGTCAAGTTTCATGCTCATAAAATAATTTAGGATGCAAAAGACAAAGGGGTTTTAAAATAACATCAGATAAGTCTTTTTTTTTCTAATAGTTTTCAAAACATTTGAAAGTCTCAAAAGTGTCATTCCCTGAAAGCAAATCCATGCATTTTACTGTTCCCCACCACCACTCCTTTTTTTCTTTCTCTTAGGGATAGTGATTGAAAATTTGAAATATAGCAGAAGGTTAATTTCAATCTTAATTCTGGTATAAGAAATTACTTATTCAAATCATTAAAAAAAGAGAAGGGAAAAAGATTACGTAGATAAAAGCAGTAGGAATTTTGAATAAGCTGAGATTTTAGAAGCCTAGGTAAGCATGGTAGGGCAGCTATAGAGCCCAGTCAAGTATGGCTGATTGATTTTTATCTGCAAATTGTTATCGACTGTGAATGCTAGATGCAGGTTGTTGTTAAAATCAAGAGCCCTGTGCATTCTATTTAGAGAACAGTGGTTGCATAATAAATCTGTTTTCCCATAAAAACCTTGCAATTAGTATTAATGACTTCATCAGAAGGAGCAAGAGCACGCTAAAAAAGTTGTCTGAGATACTGGGTTGAAAAACACCATTAAAATAAAGATTGTCATATTATATAGGAAGAGCTGGATGCTCTCAAATCCTGAAGAAAAAGTGAGAGCTCATAAAAATGGTACAGATATGAGCACGCATTACTAAGTACGTACAGGACTTGTTGATGAAATAGGAACATATTAGATGCAAAAATTTGAACATTTGAAGCAAAGGACCAGGATATACTGATCATTTGGGATGAGCACAGCCCACCAGTAGAAAGTGGTTATATGTTAGGAAGATTAAGTGTTAAGAAGAGTTATCCTTAATATGGAATTGTATGCTGCTTTGTATACTGCTCAGTAAAGATACCGAATTATAAATGTTAAAGTGTAACAGGCCAGGTATACCATATGTCATGATGTTACACTGAAAATGCAGAACTAAATAGGTGGAGAGAAAGACTGCTAGGAGGGTGAGACTGGAGAGCCTGCTGTATGTCAGGAGACAAAGAAAGCTTCATTTGTTCAGCCAAGCGAAAAAAGAGAGCTGATGGGGTATATAATTACTATCTGCAACTACAACAGAGGAATAAACACATGGAAAGGAAAAAGAAAACACAAGTGAACTTAACCCAAACATTTTTTTCTGAATTATTAAAGGCACACGCTTTGAATGTATTTACATTTTATTAAGTGACTTCATCTTTGTAGAAGACGAACATAAGAAAACTGATTACAAGTTAATAATGAAATATATGCAATCATTATTTTGTCTGGTTTGAGGAACACTGCACAGTGGAAAGGAATTCCATGTAGAAAAGGGGAAAATATTGTTAGATATAGGCAATAGGGACTACAAAAATAATCTTACTTCAGTGAGTGTCAAGCAAGCAATAGGGATATATGATTTATAATAGGATTGCAGTTCATTAGAGGATATCATGTGAGAATGTCCATGTCAGCTAACCACTCTTATGATTGTCCCATACCATTAAAAATTTACAGTCAAAATCCCCTAAGTTAGCTGTCACTAATATACAATGTTCTTACTTCCAGTGGACAGCTCAGAAGATGTGACAGTAGAAGTCCACGGTTAAAAAATAAAAAGAAAAATTAAAAACGGAAGAACCATGGTATCCACAATGTGAACTTTTAGAAAACTTAATTCTAATGTGAGTTCTCTGAAACAATCAGACAATGTTTGTATTCAAGTCAGGGAATTTCTTGCTTGTGATCTGACCAAGATGCATTTGAAGCTTGGTCATGACTTCTATTTTCTGCTAAACATAATTAAAATTGTATTGAAATTGTGCAAGCTGCACTATTCATTAAACAATTGCAGATGTAATACCATGATAATCACTGATGCTCTTCTGTTTTGGAAGTTGCCATTGCCATGGTAAAAAACATGCTGAACAAATAGATTGTCTGCACATCGGAATATAAAAGCATGACTGAGGCTGAGAAAAGCAATTCTCAAATTGAACTTCACCTGTAATGAAACTTTATGAAATCCTCCTTCAATTAAACACAGTCTTGGTAAGAGCCTAACAGATAAAGTCTAGGGATTGGCTAGAAACACAGTTAGAAAGTGTTTTTTTTCCTTCCCTATTAATTCTGCAAGTTTTGATTTCTGCCACGCTTCTAAAGTTTGAAGTCCTTTATGAAACTTCCCTTTATAAAATATGTTTAAGCATTATCTTAAGATATGAAATTGGACATTAAATCTAAATGATCATGAGGAACAGCATGAATTCACGATCAAGGAAAATTCTTCTAGAAATCTGCATTTTTGACAGAATAAGTGCAAGAAGACACATAGTTTACACCTGAGAAACACAAAACACGCTTTCTCATATTCAAAGTTTTTTTTTCTCTGCTCTTCTGGCTGAGCAAAATTCCACATTTTGACACTTGTCTTCTACATTTATGCTCATTGTCTGGCCAAAAATGAAAGTTTTTATTAATCCAGATCTTAATCCAAACCATTCTCACAGGTAGGTTGTCAAGTCTCAGATCAACTTTCCCATGGAGAGAAATTCCATTTAATGGAATGATTATCCTTTTTTCTTCTTTTTCTTCAGTGTCAACCTTTGGTCATAAGCTTAATGAGTACAGAAGCACTTCCCATGTATCTTTTTTTCTTTTTTTTCCCAGTTCAAATAATACAGTACATATCAGACATTCCCCTTGGTGGACAATGAATTGTGTTTACTGAAAACTCTCTCTCTATTTTTATAAGACTGTAATCAATTTCATGTGTCACAACCTGACAAAGTCACTTGTGATTTTGAATAGTTGTTTGTCTCCTTCCAGTGTTATTCTTGGCTGATGGCCTGGCAGAAGTATATTTGGAAAGGTCAAAGAGAAATTCAGTGCCAAAGTCATGACAATCTGCAGGTGGGACTGCAAGCTTTCCAAACTACAGAAAATGCTAGGACTACCTTAAAATATTTTAAAAATCTGTAAAATAACTGAAATGAAAAATACACATATTCTTGTGATATAAAAACATCAAGGAAAAAAACATTTATGCTTTATCTGTAAATTATTTTATTAATGAGAATTTTTGTTAAACTGCTACTTAAGTGATATTTGACCAAATTATTTTCTGTATTAAAGGCTCTGTTCAGTGAAAAGTGTGGCCCCTTACTTTGTACTGTGTATGTGAATGACTTCCATAAACAGTCAATACTGACTTGATGATATATGTCAGATCTGAAATTTACCTCAGCTTTTCATATTTGGGAATCCTTTTGTAATCAGAAAATTAAAAAAAAAAAGTTCTTATGGTACATGGGCTAACCACTCCCTAAACTGCACAGTATAAGTGCTGCACAGCACTTTTCAGTTACATAGGAGCTGAAAAACCTGGTGAGGGTGAAATGAATCATAGATGCAAGAAAGCCAAAGTCCTGAAGAACAGACATACTAATGCGAGCACCAGGCAGATAGGCAGTGAACCTCATGTGCCCAGTTTGCCTTGGAAAATGAGTGGAACGTAAACAGGGCAGCAAACACTGGAGCACTGCTCTCACATAGCAGTCGCAGTGTTAGTGCCCCAGACACTTTATTCAGGCTTTTACTTCTGTGCATAATGCAAGGGTCATAAGGAAATATATCTATAACAGATGGATATAGCATAGCAGAAGAATGGAAGTATTTAAGGCCAGCTAAGTGCCAGATAGTGTATTGCTAAGGATATTTGGAGAAAAAAAATAAACGTTTAATAGTTCCATATTAACTTTTTTCCTTCATCTCAAAGGAAGATTTGAGATTCCAGATTAGTCTTGCCCATTTATTTTTCAAATTTGTGAAAATGTTTAGTTTAATTCACTTTACAAATCAGAGGTATCAGGTATCCAGGAGCTGAAGCTGTTGCTGCGAATCCCATAGCAATAGACCTTATCTAGTGCCATTACCTCGTTGCCTTGCTCCCCTCTCTTCCCAAAAACTCTGCCCTATCAAATGAATCGTGCATTTATTTATTTTTTCCCCCAGGGATTTAATTATCAGCTCGAAAAATCTACAGTTTCATTCGAGAGAGGTTCAGGTACAGTTCTTTTCAATAATGATGGTAAAGATAAGAACCTCAGTACTATTCATGGTGTTTCTTTATCAGCTAATGACAAAGATTTTGTTAACTGTAACTATAGCAGTTGTTCTTATGTACCTGAACAAGCAGATTTCTCTTTTCTTTTTAAACTTTCAGTTTTTTAAACTGAGTATTTTCATGCATATAAGTATGAACAGGCAGCCTTTAGAAAAAAATAGAAAAATATATCTGTATACTACATTTTCCATATACCAGTGCATTATGTTTCTTCTTCTTAAGGTTTCATGATATTGGGAGACAAATAAAAAGGCTTAAAGACAGTCTTTTTATTATTATTTACAAACTTTATGTGATAAGAGCTAAAGGAATAATTGCTTTTGCTGGTTGGTAGTAAAGGCCAGCAAGTCTCAGCCCTGACAGCTTGCAAATGTCACCTCTGAGGATGCTGCAAAAATGGTGAATGGTACACATACTGCAACATTAAAAGTTTGTTAATAACTTGGAACTACTGCATCTATAAGAGTCATGAGACTGCTATTTGGAAATTCAATACCTGTGCATACTAGATAGATGCACAATTATAGCAATTTCCCAGAGTGTTCAGAAGAAAATTATTTAGAATTGAAAGACTATTGGTTATCAACAGATGTGACTTTGTACATACGTGTTCACTATCTGCAAGTTTTCATCATGGGATAAATAGAGCATCTTAATCTCTTGTCATTCATCTTTTATGTTTATTAGGCTTCAGAAACTCCATATTTACTCATTAATTTTCCTTCAGAAAGGATCTGAAGGTTAATGCAAACCAAGAAAAAAATACTAAATGGATCTCTAACTTAATACTTGTTGAAATCTAATTATGTAAAAATTTTATACGCACTCACATTAACCTCAAAGTTGTACTGAAAGCCCATTTACAGTTGGCCAAGTAGTTACATTCAGAGTAAGAACATATAATAAATGAGGTTGATATTAAAGCCTTAATTTTGAAAATATTTTTATGTATATATGATTTTCCAGCTAATATATTTTACAAATGGAATACACCGATAAGTAAATCCTTTCTCATGCTTGTTTTATGTGAATTAGTTATACCAATGTTTGAAGTTTCAGTCTCTATTGACAGCTGAAGTCATTAAAATCATTAAAAAGTTTTTGTCTTCTCACAATTCTTGAAGTTTTCCAACAACTTCAAAGTCTTTTTATATCTTTTGTACCCAACTTTTGCCAGATCCTCTCTGCTCATCTGTCTTTCCCCATGCTGCCCAAACTACACTGCATGAAAATGTTCACTCCTCTTATTTTCAGCAGCTGAGCTAATGTTGAGTTTCTTTGTGTGATGTGGATGGTGTGACCAAGTCTTACCAGGCTATGCTGCCCCTGCACACTTGGGCATTGTATTTAAACCTACACTCTCTTTCAACACGGCAAGAACTCATGTTTGGTTATCTGGGGGAGAGCACTGACCGTGCTTGGAGATCTTCCTTTCTGTAACTTATTATTACAGATTTTTGTCTTAAGTACATAAGTACTGCTAAGAAATTACAATTATTATATACTAGTAATAATTCTGATATTAGCATTATAAATATGAAATGCAAACATTTGTTTCCCCCATGTTCTCAGGAAAAATACGTTTCATGAAGAGCAGCACCACATTAATTAAGATTTTATTCTTTCTGCCAATAGGTGGCACTAGGAATTTTCACATGAGTCAAATGAATGTAACCTTCTGGATTTAGCCATCCAAATAATCCTGTATAAAAATTTTCCTTCATAAAATATTTTGGAAATATCATGAGTGGTATCCTTCAATTATTTACAATAGGGCAATTCCACTGTTTTGAGAGGAGTTGCTACAGAAATGTAATTACAAAGAAGAATTAATGCTGTTCTTTACATTACTGTTCACGTTGTTGACAGTAGGAGAAGTTTCAGACTTTCTGTTTTTTGAGTTGCTTACTTTACATCATTCTTGTATGAGCTAATTAGCTGGAATTGCTCTATGGGTTCTTTAAGATGTTTACCAGAACATGACAAATGTAGTTATTTTTATGCACACTTTCCACAAATTTTGTCCTCTCTTGTTCAAAGGAAGAAGGAAAGAAAGACATTTACACCCTGTCAGACAAGGTTTCTCCTCAGGGCAACACTTCAGTAGCAGGATGTTCTCGCTAGATTCCCTTCCTTTTGGCATAGAATCTGATGGCTAAATTTTCTTCACAAGGAGGGCATATCTGTGAACAAGTCATTTGGCTCCTTTCCAAGGCAGCTGCAGTGAGCAGACCTCTGGGACATGACACCAAGAAGCTTCTGCTGGTTCCAATGGGAGGTAGTCATCACTGAGAGCACCTGAGAGGGCTGTGGTTCTAGCAGGGATGAGGCATTTGTGCTTTTCTCTTTTTAATTTAATTTGACATTAAAAAACCATCAACTCTCTGCAACTGAATTCTAAATAACAAATATTCTTCTAATGCTTCCTCATCTGACCTTGTTGATGGTCAATGTATTTTTAATGGACTGAGGCTACAACTGTTCTTTTGGCACCTAATGGGAAGCTTGTGAGATGGGATATTTAAAAAGATGCACTCTAGTGAAATCTGACTGCATGGGAGCCAAGATGAAATTTGAAACTGGATATGAAACAGACTGAAGAAAAAAAAAAGAAAAAAAAACATACAACAAAAAATGAAGGAAGGAGTTTTAAAAAAAATGAGAAATCTCTTCACAAATATAGAAAAAGTAAATTAAAAAAAAAGTCTGTGAAGTCAGCAAATGAAGGATGAAAAGGCAATGCAAAGAAATACTGGAATGAAAATGGAAAAAAAACCAACAATGTAGTAATGTCAATTTTCTGAATAGCCTATTCAGCAAATGAAAGTTATTGCTAGAAGGATACATTTTTCAGCATCCAGGAAGCATCTGCTGAACAGCATGTTAACAAATATTCTTCTGCAGGAACAGTTTCCTCTGTACTCTGTAAACTACATCCCTTCTGAGAGCAAATAAGAAAGGATAACATTGGCAGAGCACTTGGCAAGGCAAAGTCTGCTAAGTTCCTGCCCCCAGAACTGTCCAACATGGTGCTGGGGCAGTGCTGAGCTTTGCTAACCAAGCCAACTGACCAGAAAGCCGCCATGAGTGGGCTTCACTTAGTTCGCACTCAATATGTTTTCAAGTCTTCTGGTTATCTTGGGCAGCCTGAACAAACTCCAGTTATAACAACTTGCAAAAAAAAGCACATGTGTCGGTTAAGGCTAGTGCTAAGTGTGACATTTTACCTGAAACAGTTAATGAAGAAAGTATCACCAGCCTTTCAGCAATGTTATCCCTCTGGGGATCTTCAAATGGATTGCAAGCTGGCCTGCATCATGGATAGGCTTCCACTTCAAGCCCAGAGCAGGACAGAGAGTAGCATCTTGTCTGAGATCTGTTTCTGTGCACCTGAGGTGCTTCCAAGTCACCCATGTTTCTGATCCTTTGCAGAGTCTAGTCACCTGTTTTCTGGACAATTTGCTTGTTCCTAATAGATCTCTGCCATTAGGCTTGCAGCAAACAGGTGTATTTCAGGAGAGATCCATGCTAGTTACTCCTTTTAGGAGGAAATAAAAATCTGTAGGAAGAAAGATCCATGATGAATCTCTGTCTTATGTAAGATTTTTTCTCAGCTTTACCTAGCTAATGCTTTTAACACAGTCTATCACACACGACTGTGGTGCACAACATGCTTTCATGGAATAGGATAAGAAAATAAATACCATGTGGCAAACATTGCATTTATTTATCACAAAATATGAACATATTTAACAATTCTATATTGATAAGTATGATACAGGAAAATATATAAACAAAATCAGAGAAAATCTAAGTATGCAAACTCAGTATTTCTCAATATTATTTAGCGACACAAGTTGTTTTCACATTTCCTTGTGGGATTTTAATGCAATTTACATTGACATCTGACAAATGATTACTGAAAGAGCTTATATGACATTCAATATGTGTTACAAAGTTTCATAACAGACATTTCAATAGCTCTGATATTAAGTTTGCACCATCAGCCTTTTTTCAAATCAAATAACAACATTTGAAAGCACTAAAATGATTATCAGGAAGAACCGCTAAAACAAAAAAAATCGATTCATTTGGTATTTTTAAAGACCTCTGCTATTTACCAAGGTCCTTATTTATCTCAGAATTTTGAACTTATGTTGTCAAAGCTTTCACTTTTGATTAAGATACGTCTTCCTGAAAATTAATACCCGTTTTGTAAAGTACATCTTCTTAAAATCATTTTGCAATGTCATATAAAGCCCTCTTTTTTGGTTTTTTAGTACTGGAAATGTTTTATCTTACCGACCTTGACATTTTACATACATTCTACTTAATGTTTTCAGCCACTACTTTTCAAGTACAACAGACCATTTTTAGAGGATATCCTTAATTCTTACTATTGCTGCTGTTCATTACTCAAATGCATCCATTAATATAAAACTTTTCTGTCATTATATGTACTACTAAGCACTTCAGAATCTCTTATCATCCCTTTCACTATTCCCTTTCAGCAGCTTGATTGTATACCAAAGGACCCAGGCCCCTTCTGCTTGTGTGCATTTTCTAAGCAATGTCTTATACGCCAATAAGGTACAACATGCTTCTTCTGGGAACAAAGGTGAGCTGCAGAGCATGGAGCAGGATGTTTTTTCTGACCCTGTCCAGCTGTTCTTTCTGTTCTTTACAGCTGGAACTGTTTCTTTTTCATCCCGTTATGTGACTTTGAGCAAGATTTTGTTTTAAAAACAGACTTAAGAATTTATTATTGTGACCCTTTACTTAATAAAGGTCAAATGATGCATCAGTTAAGAAGTGTGGTTATCTTATTGCACTGTACGAGTAAGCTGAATTATTCATTTTTAGTTTAAATTTTATAAGCTACATAAGCAAGGATTATTCGTTATCATGATGATTTTGACCTTGGATTTTATGACACAAAATGCTAAAATTACTGGTTTTGCATGAAATGACATCCTGCTTTTCTTTCAAGCCCTGAAGTTCTTGACAGAAAATTTATTCAGATTCTTTATTCAGTAGCTTTGACTGTGTAGCCGCTGTCTGCTGGCTAAGCTACCAATCATTAGGCGAGTTGCAGGCTAAGCCTGAGGAATCACACATCACGTACATTTTGTCAGGACAGTGCCTTTTCCTTAACCTATAGAACACAAAGTTAGCAAAAATAAAATCTTCCAAAAGGAGAATTAAAAAGATGGAAATGATTGATCGGTGAACAAAGTTTTCGTCTTATGTTTTTTTTTTTTCTCTCTCCATACAGTGACAGCAGCACTGAATATACATTATACAGACAGAATGCTTTTCACAGAGAAAAGTGAATGACTTTGTCAAGGTCTCAAGGCTCAGGTTTTACGAGTTACTAAGAGACTCATAAGAAATGTTTAGGGTTCTCAGTCCCTACTGGACTGGTGAAAAGATGCCTCAGATCTCCTTAGAAATATATGCATGACGGATTTTTGAGTCATCTCTAATATTCAATCTTAAAAACAGACCTTTTATGTAATAAAATTACATAAGAATTTATGGCTAGTACCAACTTTTTTTTTTCCCTGAACTATTTTAATCTTCTAATCTGCTTGATTTCTAGGTGTCAAATTTATCCTGTCTGAAAATTCGGATTTAATATTTATTATTAAATCCAATAGCAATCTAAAAATTTATTTCCATATTGTTTCCCAAGAAAAACAATAGAGAAATTTTGTAAAAGAAAAGAGATATATAAGGAACCTCCCCGATTATCAAAGGACCTGCCCCAACTTGTCCTTCTCATTGCTGTTAGGTCTGCCATAGATGTAAGGACATATATTCTGAGGCTCACCACATGGGTTCCCTTAAAGCAAGGAGACCTAACATCAGAATCCTGCCCTGTTCCCCCAGTTTCAGACTTAGTAACTCAAATTTAAAATATCCCATCTGATATCATCTTCTCCATTAAAGCACAAACCAAAGGAATGTTTCTCCTTATACCCCCAAACTTCTCTGAAGTTTAAATGCAAGGCTAATTGTTCTTTGCGTAAAATGCCACTAAATAGGGAAATAGATTTCACTCTGCTTCAGTGGAATTGCAAAGTAATTTTGTCATGGTCTTTTATGCTATTTAGATTGAGCTTCTTACTACTCTTTATTATATGTCATTAAATTCATGAAACATTGATTCATCTCTTGATATCGAGCGACTAGGTGATAAAATAACAGACGAAATTCACCACTGATAAGTACAAAGTAATTCTCTCAGAGAAAAAACAAACTGAACTATACATGCCTAACGAGGGACTTTAAAGAAACCACTGCAACCTTGAAAGAAGATCTTAAGGTCATTTTGGATGAGATTCTAAAACAGTACCTAAGTCCTTAGAAGCTATAGAAAGGGAATAGAATGTTATAAGAAAATGCTACAGAAATAAAACAAGAGTTGATATACTATTGAATAGCTTTTTGGTAGGCTCACATCTTTAATACTATACATCCTCCTGAGTTCAAGTAAAAAATATATACAGAAGAGAAATAGAGACAGGTGGGGAAGGTGATCAGAATTCTTCAGCTTCTACTGAAGAAAACTAAGAAACATCAAGACTTCTCAGCCTAGAAAAAGGAATGATTCAGATATGACAGAAATCTCTAAAAACAGGACAGAAACAGAGAAGGCAAATAGGAAATACTTAGCATTCCCAATATAAATCTAGAGATTTCAATGCCAATATTGATGTATGAGAGCTGCTCCAAAAATACTGCAAAAATACTGCATATTTTTCAACACAGTCATGAGCTACGCATTTTTGTCAGTGATGAACAAGAGCCTGCATGCCATGCTCATAAAAATCTGCACCAGTGGAGGTGACCCGCTGCCACTGCATGCAATTTTTTTCTGTATGGAGGAATTCTGTGCAACACCTTTGCTTCATATGCACTCCCATGTCAGACGCCATTTTGTCAGACTGCCCCTCTGCTGCCACCTGTCACATGACAACAAAGTGTAATAGAATATCAGTGGAAAAGTTCAACCTCTTCTGCCATATCACCAGCATTTGCCTCTTAAGTCATGAGCCAACATTGTAAAAAAGGAGACATTCCTTTTGGAGTAGCCCTTATATCTAGGCTGATTTGTTTATGGTGGGCCCAAAGAGTGCTTGACAGCTCCCAGATCTGGCTATTCTTTCCAGCTGTGGACTTATTCCATGCTGAGATGGTTATGGTTCTGTCCTTCAGCTTCTGTTTTCATGTGATGGAGAGCCTTGTGAAAAAAACCACTTGCTTGCCATGGTCCTGTTTTCTCCCTGAAAAGTGGGATGTGCACTATACCTGATTCCCCATTTAGGTGTAGACCAAATGAGATGTCATTTCCAGGCATGTAGTAGGAAGAGCAGCAACAACAAAAGGTAGATTTTGTTTTCCTAGTTTTTCCATCAGCATCTCTGATAAAAGAAAGGAGTACTACTGCTGTACAAAGTTCAGACTTTGGTACTCAACGTAATACTAAGGAGATCAAATTTCTTGACTGGTAAGCACTTACTTAATTATTATAAAGTAAATTAAAATCTACTATTTTCCTCAGAAGATTTCAACTGGAACATAGCTCTGCATTTTCTCTCTGTAGTCTATAGGATGTATGGGTAAACTTAACTATGAAAAAAACATCATATTGCCTAATTAATAATTTATTGTTATTTCTTCTATTTCAAAGCAGATTGCTTCCAGATTTCTACTTCCTGCAGAGTGGCCTGACCTGTAATCAGTCGTGTAAAGGGATTTGTTAATACCTATTTTTAGCCATGTCAAATACAAATATATCAGCCACAATATGCATTATAAAAACTGTTTTTAATGTTTGTCTACATTGCAGATTTTTCCTGCCAACTACCACAAAAATGTTTTTTTTTTTCTTAATTTTATGAAATATATTTTAATTGATAATCAGTTGTTATATATATAGCTTTGCTCTCAAGCAGTTATTTGGACTTACACTCAGTGCTCACTACATCAGATATACAATGCGTTCTATAGGAGGTGAAGGTGCTGTCAACAAGGAAACTCCAGTAGACATAATTATATGCATTTATTGAACTTCTCAGTGAGATTTTAGTAGTTCTTTAAACAGCGTTTAGCTAATTAGCATTATGGAATGTCATTTTCTTGTATCAACAAAATTGATTATTAGAGAAATATAGAGGTTTTTTTTGAAAGAATAGTTTGTTGGAAATTTTTTGAAATAGATAAAACTCTGTTTGTAGTTGCATTATAGTCTTACATTTGGCCCTTTAAACTGATATAATTATTATGTGAGAGTTAAAACATTTAGGAGAATGTGACAAAATGGTGAGATTTCGCCTATCTGAAAAATATGATGATATACACCTTCTGAAAAAAAGAAGTTGTTTCTCTTCTGTCTTCATTTGGAAATGTCAAAAATAATAATGACTTCGGTATTGAGAGGTAGTAGTGCTTAGGGGCACTCTGAGCTACATAATCTGAGCCAAGCCACTAAATTTTGGCTGCCTTGCATTATATGAGAATGAATAAATTAAATTTATTTAGCATTCAGTTGCTACACATCAATCTGACTTTATACTCATAAAGTGTATCATCCAATTGTAAATTAGAAATTTCACTTTTTCTAATGTTAATGAAAACAGTTCTGCATTTTACAAATAATGTTGATGAAGCTGAAAAAATTGCATAGAATGTAATGTGGAAACGTAGAAAAAAAGTAGGAGAACCTGGTTGGACTCAATCTCTAGAAATTCCCTTTCAACCCCTGCAATTCTGTGATTCCGTGAACACCAAGATTTCATGCCACATTACAAACACTGAAAGTTGTGGGAACTGTTGATGCTGTAAACAAAGGAGATAAGCAATAAATGAAGAAGAATATCTTGCTTCTGTAAGAACTAAAATGTGAATTGAATGTTAGATTTTCGTTTTTTAGCTGTAACAGTCTGGAAAATACTAGCAGTAGAAATGCAGTCATCAGTAGCAAGCTGATAGCTGAAACAATGTGAAAGGGTAGGATATCCGAGAAACTTGCATGAGTGTTCTTGCATACTATTTACTAGTATACTTAATGATACTTCAGAACTTGAACCCTCCTATTTCCTTTCTATCTCACTCTGCCTCTATTTCCCTGCAATACTTTGGCTTACCTGCTTACATTATAGCTTTTTAAACAACAGCATAAACTTAATTACAATGTGGCTGAAGATGAAAGCATTCGCCTTACCTCATAGTAACGCTCTCTGAATGCCACCAATTATTTTGTGTCTAAGTCAACCCTGAATAATAATTTAACGCATTCATTGATTCTTCAGTTCCTTGGTAGTACTCAGACCTTCTACATAATTTAATCTGAAATGGATATTAAAGTTAAGAGCCAGTGGAAGTAAGCTATGGGAAATGGTGTAATGGCTGATATTCTATGATCACAAGCAATGGGAATACCTGCCCTTGTTTTGAAACATTCCTTTGTTTTAGCTCCTTAGTAAGAGGAGCTTACTTCTACTTCCTTGATAGGAAGTAGAATCTGCAATCTTGCCACAAAATTGAATCATCCTGCAAAGAAATTGAATCATCTTGCCAAAAGCAGTTCATAGCAGATACTATTTATTGTTTACACCAGCCTAAATTTACTCCTTTTTCCTATCAACTACAGCATGTTTTTCTATCCGCATTTCTAAGTGGAGGGATGTGCTATTAAAATGAGAGGAAGGAGGGGAAAAAAAAAGAAAATATACCAGAATAACAATGAACAAATGCAGAAAATTAAACCATTTAGAACAGAATGAGTGATTTTCTTAAGTAGATTTTAGAATGTACTCGGCTGCCACTGTGATAATCATTCATTTGTTCAGAATTGAGTGCACTTATCCATCACAAAAATCTTGCTCTTGCATATGGTAGTAGGCATACTCATCAGCAAGGTAGTCTGAGGATGAGTCTAGGCTACCACTTCTGCAGCTGGAAACCACAACATCTTCCTTTTGGAGTGATATGAAAATGAAAATGTAGTCAACAGCACCACAGTGATGCTCTCAACATCAAATAGGCAGTTATTTATTTCTTGTTGACTAGCCTAGAGGAAAACTATGAATCTGTTTACTGACATTAAATTCAGTAGTGGTCCATTTTATATGTCTGATCCTAAACATCTACTCAGTGGTTTGCTAACCACAGTCATTACTTTTCAATAATGTCAAAATTTTCCACAAAAAATAGAAAATCTTTGAACTTGGTACTCTTGTACAATAACATCTACCTCATACATGTGCAAAAAGAAGCATTAGCAAAGTAGAATCTAGAAGATTCTTACTTTCCTGCTCAGAAAACAGTCTTAGAAGAAAATAAGATGTGAACCTGAAGGCTACTTATTTTGGACTGAGATTTCCTTGTATTTCTTATAACACACTTGGTCTAGGAATAATCATTCAGCAGAAGTCAGTATTATTTAAATTGCTGTATTTTTACATTTTATTAGATAATAATTCATGTTAGTACACTGAAAGTTCTAGATAAAAATAGTGTAAAAATCAAAGTAAGAGCAATAAAAAGACATAATATCCATTGTTAATATATTTCCTCAGCTATTCTCTAAGCTATGGATTTTGTTTCTGTCATTTCAATTATACTATCTGCATTTCATTTTCCTTCTCACTAAGAGGATTACAGTTCCTTTCTGAAACTAATATATTGTCTATATATCGTCGCAATTTCACTAGGTCCAGTCAGTGAGGCTAATTTTACATATTGATTTATGCAATTTAACTTAAGAAGACACAATTAAATTACTTAGTCCAATCTCCTCTGTCACTTGGTCCAGATAACTTTTGCAGGGGGTCAAAATTACCAGCTGTGTATGATGTAAGTGATTCATTGAATAAGACATAAAATGGTGAAACCATTTTCTTTAACATATTGTTAGTTACTTTCTCATATTTACAGTCACAAAGTAAATAAGTACATACTGATTTGTAACCATTTCATAGAATCATAGAATCATAGAATGACCTGGGTTGAAAAGGACCTCAAAGATCATCCAGTCTCAACCCCCCTGCCAAGTGCAGGGTCGCCAACCACTAGACCAAGCTGCCCAGAGCCACATCCAGTCTGGCCTTGAACGCCTCCAGAGACGGGGTGTCCACAACCTCCCTGGGCAACCTGTTCCGGTGTGTCACCACCCTCTGAGTGAAAAACTTCCTCCTAACATCTAACCTAAATCTCCCCTGTCTCAGCTTAAAACCATTCCCCCTTGTCCTATCGCTATCTACCCTCACAAACAATCGATCCCGTTCCTGTTTATACGCTCCCTTCAAGTATTGGAAGGCCACAATGAGGTCTCCCCGGAGCCTTCTCTTCTCCAAACTAAACAAGCCCAGTTCCCTCAACCTTTCCTCATAGGAGAGGTGCTCCAGCCCTCTGATCATCTTGGTCACCCTCCTCTGAACTCTTTCCAAGAGCTCCACGTCCTTCTTGTGCTGGGGGCCCCAGGCCTGAACACAGTAATCCAGATGGGGCCTCACAAGAGCCGAGTAGAGGGGGACAACCACCTCCCTCTCCCTGCTGACCACTCCTCTTTTAATGCAGCCCAGAACATAGTTGGCCTTCCGGGCTGCCAGCGCACACTGCTGGCTCATGTCCAGCTTCTTGTCCACCAGGACCCCCAAGTCCCTCTCTGCAGGGCTGCTTTCAAGTACTTCTTCCCCCAGGTTGTATAAATACCTGGGATTGCCCTGGCCCAAGTGCAGCACCCTGCACTTGGCCTTGCTGAACCTCATTAGGTTCTCGTGGGCCCACTTGTCCAGCCTGTCCAGGTCCCTCTGGATGGCTTCCCTTCCTTCCAACGTATCGACTGCACCGCTCAGCTTGGTGTCATCTGCAAACTTGCTGAGGGTGCACTCGATTCCATCATCTATGTCATTGATAAAGACACTGAAGAGCACCGGTCCCAGGACTGAGCCTTGGGGGACACCACTCGTGACCGGCCTCCACCCTGACACAGAACCATTTATCACAACCCTTTGGCTGCAACCAGCCAACCAGTTCTTAACCCACCGAACAGTCCAGCCTTCAAATCCATACCTCTCCAATTTAGAGAGAAGGATGTGATGAGGGACCCTGTCAAAGGCTTTGGAGAAGTCCAGGTAGATGACATCCATCGCCCTCCTCCCACCCACCGATGCCGTCACTTCATCGTAGAAGGCCACCAGATTGGTCAGGCAAGATCTATCCTTGGTGAAGCCATGCTGGCTGTCTCAGATCACCTCCTTGTCACGAATGTGCCTTAACGTGTCTTCTAGGAGGATCTGCTCCATGATCTTCCCAGGCACAGAGGTGAGGCTCACCAGCCTGTAGTTCTCAGGGTCATCCTTTCTCCCTTTCTTAAAAATGAGAGCAATGTTTCCCTTTCTCCAGTCACCAGGGACTTCACCGGACAGCCATGATTTTTCAAATATGATGGAGAGCGGCTCGGCGACCACATCAGCCATCTCTCTCAGAACCCTAGGATGGATATCATCTGGCCCCATGGACTTCCACACATTCCGTTTCATGAGGAGGTCTCGAACTTGTTCAACTGTTAACAGTGGGACAGAATCCGCTCCTCTCGCCCGCACCTTGAGGTTCAGGGTCCTGGCAGACACGGGGAGCCTGACCACCAGTGAAGACTGAGGCAATGCACTTATTGAGCACCTCAGCTTTTTCCATGTCTGAGGAAGCCACTTCTCCATCCTCATTTATCAGAGGGGGAACACTCTCCTTGACCTGTGTCCTCCTGCCTATGTACCTGTAGAACCCCTTCTTGTTTTTCACACCCCTAGCCAAGTTTAGCTCTACCTGTGCCTTGGCTTTCCTGATCCTATCTCTACACATGCGGACAACAGCCCTATATTCCTCCCAGGCTACACAACCCTGCTTCCACTTTGCATACATTTCTCTCTTTTCCCTCAGTTTAAGCTGCAGGTCCTTGCTCAGCCATGCCGGTCACCCGCCTCCTCTGCTCAATTTCTTTTGCTGGGGAATGGAGAGCTCTTGCACTCTCAGGAGGGTGTCCTTAAAGAGCTGCCAGCTCTGTTCTGTTCCTACGCCCTTAAGGACAGTTTCTCAGGGGATCCCACCCAGCAGTTCCTTGAGCAGCCGGAAGTTCGCTCTCCTGAAGTTCAGGGTCCTGATTTTAATCTTTGCCAGGCCTGCATTCCTCCAGATCACAAACTCCACCAGGGCATGATCACTACAGCCCAGGCTGCCTCCAATCTTAACCCCTCTAATGCTCTCCTCCACGTTAGTGAGCACCAGGTCCAGTAAGGCTTCACCTCGGGTCGGTCCGTCTAATACCCGGACAAGGAATTTATCCTCAACAGAATCCAGGAATGTGCTGGACTGTCTGCCGCCCGCCTTTCCGCTATCCCAGCAGATATCCGGGTGGTTGAAATCCCCCATCAGGACAAGAGCCCATGAATGCGACACCTCCTGCAGCTGGAGCAAGAAGGCCTCGTCAACAGGCTCCCCCTGATCAGCTGGCCTTTAACAGACCCCAAACACTAGATCTCCTTTACTGGACCGACCCCTGACTTTAACCCATAAGCTCTCAACCTGGTCATGGCTGTTACTCAGACACAGCTCTTCACAATCTATCCACTTCCTAACGTAGAGGGCAACTTCCCCTCCCTTCCTGCCCTGTCTATCCCTTCTGAAGAGCCTGTAGCCCTCAATCAGAGTGTTCCAATTGTGGGATTCGTCCCACCACATTTCCATGATAGCAACCAGATCATAATTTTCCAAGCATATCACAGTTTCCAGTTCCTCCTGCTTATTTCCCATGCTGCGTGCATTAGTGTAAAGGCACTTCAGCTGGGCTTTCCAGCACAATACCTTTCTAGAGGGGCCCTCCCTCAAACTTCCAGAAGAAATCTGAAGTTCTCCCCCACTGCTTCCTAAAGTCCTAATACCCTCTTGTCCATGCTCACGTGTTAATTTGTCATTGATTAAGAAAGGGCACATGTTCTCCTCTCTCAAAATTCTAAAGTCACTGACTGGGGCTGTATCTGGTGAAGTAAATTAAAAAAACCTTGATGTTGTTCTTTATTCACTTTAAACTATTTCTCATGATTAGGGAGGATGGGGTGGCATTATAATTAATCTGTTAATGTGTTATTGAAATATAACATTAAAACATTCTATATTTTCTATACTATGCTGACAGATTGCCTCCTCCTCTGATGGCCACCATCTGTACATCTTCTTTGGCCCATGTGATTTTTACATTTATTTTAGTATCAATCCTTTCCTCACAGTTTCTTATCCTGTAGCTGTAATGTCTTTCCAGTTCAGCATTTTAACAGCATTTTAAAGTCTGGAACAAGGCACTATTTTTAATATCTGAATTCTCAGTGCTTCTAAGTCAAATGTCTGGTCTCTTTTCCTCTAATAATCAAACCTGTAATTTTCTCAAACAAACTAAACTGTTTGACAAGATGCATTTTTAGGAAAGCATATTGATTACTAGGATTATATTTCTATTCTCTATTTTGTATCTATTACAGTCCAGAATATTCATTATTTTTAAAATCCTGTATGAGAACTCTCATTATTTCCCTAAGGCTGACGTCTAGATAACCCGGTCATAGTCATGTGGGTCATCCAGCACACCCTGTTTAAATGTTTGCAATAGCATACTTTATTCATTTGTGATTTCTCTGTCATACCACGACTTAACTGAAATTGCTAATAGTGAGTCAGAGATCTCCTCTATCTATAATATCAGTAAAACAGGGTGGTAATTTTAAAATATTTACTCTTAACAAAGTCTCCACAATTACAACTTGAGAAGCTTTGATATTATCAATTCAAATATAAAACAGAAAATCTTAATGAATATTTCTGCATTGTTAGGAAGAATGTAACAATCAAGCAGAGTATTATATTATTAAGTAGAATCTTTCAGCCCAATTCTCATTTCAAAGCATCTCTTCTTGTCCTTTGCCTTTTTTTTCCCCCATTATTTTAAAATCCACAGGTCTCTCAGCTACTTCTGTGATTTTTTTTGTGATTTTTCTACTCTTCTATTACTCTTATGTTTCGAACTGCTGTCCATAGCTTGTTGTGAAACAAAATAATTTTAACCTGAAATGCCTTCTTGTATGTAATGAGTTTCAGATTTTAAATGTTCTTAATTTTAGACATTTGCTTCTATTTAAGTACTTATGGATGATCTTTAGACTCTGATTAAGAATATTGGCAGTGAGGTCCTGACAGAAATTTAGCAACAAAAAATTTAACATTAATACAAGAATAGTTTTTATCTCATAATTCCTTCAGTTTCCAAAGTACCTTCAATGCATTAAGTATAACATTTTATCTGTTGGAAATAAATGTCGTCTATAAACTTTAGAAAGACATGCACTGCTACTGTGTATTGGAAATCTGACATAGAGGATTTTCAAATTGAAACCTTTTCCCATGTGAGACATCTTACTGATATAGAAGGGTGGATACTTATATGAAAAATAATCTCATATGAAAAAATCTATTTTTCTGTTTTAACTTGAAGGAACATTACAGTATCTCTTCTCATTTCTTACTACCGGGATGTTGTCTCAGTTAAGCAGTTCACAATCAAAGATCCAGAAGCATAAGAAATCTCAGAATCACAGAAACATAGGGGTTGAAAGGGATCTTCACAGAACACCTAGTCCAACCCCATTACAAGAGAAGGTTCTCTACAGTCAGTTGTGCAGGAAAGTGTCCAGGTGTGTTTTGAATATTTTCATAGAAGGAGACTCATGTCTTCTCTGGGCAGCCTGTTCCTTACCCTCAAAGTAAATAAGATTTCCTCAGTGTTCTAGTTTGTGCCTTTTGCCCCTTGACCTGTTGCTAAGCACCATCCACTTGAATCCCACCCTCTAGATATTTATAAATACTGTTAAGATTTCCCCTCAGCAGGCAGGTACATACACATGTGGAAACCTAGGATTATGATAAAGAAGAAATATATACTAATTACCATTGATAGAGGCCTATAAGAACAAGTTAAACAGCTATAGGAGCAAGGGAAATGACAGGGATACAGCTGAACCTTCTTTGACACGGAGGGATGAACTGATCAAACAATGAGAAAGACTCTGACCTCTGGTTTTCAGTCATACTGGTTACTTTGGAAAAGATTGACATTCTGTTCAGTCCTATAAAATGGGCTCAATCTGCTTACCATCAACCATGTATACATATTTTAATTTTCTGTGACCAGACCGCTAAATAAAATTCAGAACACATTGTGAAAGGGCATTCAGGAAACTGAGGTCTGCATTGTGACTTACCTGTACTTGCAGTTTTTTCCTTTCCTTTCTTCAGTTACGAAATACAGAGGTATCCTGGGTTTTATCCATTTAAAGTTAAGCGAACAAGTCAGATGGTCACAGAAATGCAGACTACAGTGCCCTGTGGCATTTCTAAATCAAGCGCAATACAATTATTTACACACTACATTCAGGGAACTTCTAGAACAGATAAAATGAAGTGATACTGGTTTCAGTCTGGAGAAGAGGAGGCTCGGGGGAGACCTCATTGCTCTCCATAACTACCTGAAAGGAGGTTGTAGTGAGCTGGGGGTTGGCCTCTTCACTCTTGTAACTAGTGACAGGACAAGGTGCAATGGCCTCAAGTTGCGCCAGAGGAGATTTAGGCTGAACATTAGAAAATTCTACTTTTCTGAAAGAGTGGTTGGGCACTGGAATGGGCTGCCCAGGAAGGTGGTTGAGTCACCGTCCCTGGAGGTGTTCAAGAAACATTTAGATGTAGTGTTGAGAGACATGGTTTAGTGGGGTTGTTGGTGGTAGGTGGATGTTTGGACTGAATGATCTTGTAGGTCTTTTCCAACCTAGCTAATTCTATGACTCTATGATTCTATGAAGGTAAGTAATTTATAAGATTTGCAGAAGTATTTCCATCTTTAAAAATAATGTTATGTTGGAAACCTCAGAGAGGACGTGCTAGAAAAAGATAAACAATAAAAATTACAAATCAGAAATTTAGATCTAGGAACAGAATTCAGCTCTTTAACAATGGTATTTTACTCAGGTCTGACACTAGCATACTGAGCTTGCAGAAAATATTAATGGATTACTTGAAAACCAAGCAGTGAGATCTTCCTCACTTAAAGAAGTGACTTTAAATCTGATTTTACAGTCCTGGCATAGATTTTCTTAGCCTTTTCATTGCTGGCTAATCCTGAAAAAGATGCAGACAATAAGTAGATTTGACCTAAGTCCCGTGTTCCTGTTAATACAGTTACACAGTTTAGGTCTATTTTCTTAACAAGTATTCATCCAGTAAGAGTGTGACAAGTTAGGCACTATTGACCTTATTTCATTCTAATCTTAGTTTAGACACACACTAATCTCCCCATTCACTTCATAATGACTTTCCCAATACCATGACCTCAATTAAACAGGAGGAAATGTGAGAGTTTATCAATACCAGTTGTTGTGGTTTAACCCAGCAGGCATCTAAGCACTTCATAGCTGTTCAATCACTCCCCATGCTAGGGTGATGAAGGAGAGAATTGAAAAGAGCAAGAGCTTTTGGGTTGAGATAAGGACAATTCAATAAAAAAAAGAAAATATCAAGAAGAATAATAAAGCAAGTGATGCGCAGTGCAATTGCTCACCACCTGCTGACTGATTCCCAAGCATCATTCCAAGCAACGGCAGCCCTCACACCCTGACCAACTGATCCCAGCTTTTACTGCTGAGCATAACATCACATGATATGAGACATTACTTTGACCAATTTGGGTCAGCTGTTCTAGTTCTGTCCACTCCCATCTCCCCATGCACACCCAGCCCCTTGCTGGTAAGGTAGCACCAGAAGCTGAAAAATCCTTGACTTTGTGTAAGCACTGCTCAGCAACAACTCAAACGTTCACATGTTGTCAACCTCATTCTCATTCTAAATCCAGACCGATGCACTACATCAGCTACTAGGAATAAAATCTAATATGTTGACAGCATGGGGGTCTTCACAAGTTATGGCATGCAGTAGGAGAAAAGCTGAGTAAGTCCTTTTGTAGAACAGTTGTATTATTGTTAAAAGAAAAACTTGGTCTTATTCTTGTTCTCCTCTTCTTGAAGATTGCTGGATGGCAGAAGGAGGTTTTGGGTTGCAGTTGCTACCCTTTGGGAGTGAACAGATGTATGGAAAGGAGAGAAGCTAGAAGTAGAAGGAAAGATGAAAGAGGGAACACAGAGGGCAGTGACAATGTTTTTGCTGATTCCTAAATTCCAGAACTATTTCAATTCAGTTAAACACAAGTGTGCTAAGTAAATAGGTAGCTTTGACCAAAGCAATGATTGAAAATACAGGCTGTCTCTTTCATTTTCTTTTTCCTTTGATTCCTTCACTATTTCTCCTCTGGAGCAAAGGGTTCTGTCCCCTGCATACACAGCTGACTTCTAAGGCAGTCTGAATGCATATGCTGCTATGACAAAGCTTGAAAACAGATGTTTAAGGAAGGTTTAATATTTTTGTTGTATATGCAAGTGTAACTCTTGATTACTTTGCTATGTTCACTAGCAAGTGTGCAGGTATATCTGTTTGTACATATTGCATGCTGCATTCATAATTATCTCAAATCTGAATCACAGTGCTGACTACAGCAGGATTAAAATCTGACTCTAAAATTAGTCAGCTATTCATTCTATCCTTTTTCAATGTGATGAAGCTATGTACAAAGCAAATAGACTTTTCCCTTTGGAAAAGCCTCTTGACCCAGTTATTGGCTATTTATGTCAGAATTTTAGACCTTTCACCTTTTCCCTCTGCATTATTTCAAGGCTAGGTGTCACTCACATCCTTAAAATACTTCATCTAGTATTCACAATGCATGGAAACTGAACATGGAAGTATATATTTTCTGAGGTCACTTCCCTTAAGAATTGTAAAATCTTCCTTTTCCCAGCATTTTGGTTTTCAGACTGTCATTTTCATGCAGTGAACTCAGAGGATGAAAACTTCCTCACTGAAAACCTGCATATCGATCACAGTTACGTTGCTGCAAATACACCACTTTGCTTTGATGCTTCCCTCTGCATCTTAGTCTGTGTTTTGTTGGTTTACTTAGCTGGGTACTTACCTCCAACTACAGTAGTAATCTAGTGATGGCACAGGAAATAGTCCATCAACTTATACAATGATAATGAAAATATCACACATACAAATAAAATGAACATTAAATGCAAGTGAATCATAAATGTCTTTCATCAGGTTATGATTTGATGAAAGAGCATCAGATCATATGTAAGTGCCACTGCACATGGGTATTACTAGTGCAGTTAGACAAAAATGAATATTTCTGAAGATGTTAAATGCTCTACAACTCTTTGAGGCAATATCTGTTCTTACTACCCAACAGCTACTGCAATGTTTCTAAGAAAAAATTTAATTGATTATATCCTTAATTTAATGGTTTTCTCCCAGCCTTTTACCACGTAACCATTTCAATAAAAAAAACCTTAGAGGTCTTCCCATAGTTAAAATGACTTTCCAGAATTCTTTCCTTATTCAAACAATAAACAAAAAAAGGACAACTGTAATTCTGACGTTTTTGCTGAATGGGGACAGGCCAAAGTGCATACAGCAAACACGAATACTCAAAGTACGAAGACAAATGCATCAGTCTATCCTGAGAGGTAGGCTTTGTGTATACTTGGGCAAGAAGTTTGAACCAGAAGCGGATAAGGTTTTTCTTAACCAGAGGCTACAGACACATCCAATCTTGAATGGATTTTCAGCTTCTTCTCCTGGCTGTAGAATAGTTTGCACAGGGATATTAATTGTTCTCAGGTCACTACACGTCAAAGCCAATTTTGGTCAAGCAGTACCAGTTTCCTGTGCTAGGTTACTGTTAAGTAAATTCTCTCTCATGTATGTAGGTCATTCTGAAAGTAATGCCTCCTGTTTATTTCTATAGAAACTACAACAGATACGAAGAAGATAATAACACTATTTGATAGAGAAAATTATCAGCTACAGAACACTGTCTTTCAACTCCTTCTATGATTAAGTGACCTGTCTGGTGGATGAGGGAAAGGCTGTTGGTCTGGTCTACCTAGACTTCAGCAAAGCCTTTGACACTGTCTCCCACAGTATTCTCCTGGAGAAACTGGCAGCCTGTGGCTTGGACAGGTATACTCTTTTCTGGGTAAGGAGCTGGCTGGAGGGCCGGGCCCAGAGAGTGGTGGTGAATGGAGTTAAATCCAGCTGGTGACCGGTCATGAGTGGTGTTCCCCAGGGCTCAGTGCTGGGACCTGTCCTCTTCAATATCTTTATCGATGACCTGGATGAGGGCATCAAGAGCACCCTCAGTAAGTTTGCAGACGACACCAAGCTGGCAGGAAGTGTCGATCTGCCTGGGGGTAGAGAGGCCCTACAGAGAGATCTGGACAGGCTGGATTTCTGGGCTGAAGCCAATGGAATGAGGTTCAACAAGACCATGTGGCAGGTCCTGCACTTTGGCCGCAACAACCCCAGGCAATGCTACAGGCTTGGGGCAGAGTGGCTGGAAGGTTGTGTGGAGGAAACTGACCTGTAGGAAAACACTTGGACACAGGGTCACCCCGACAGTCGGCAAAGGGAAAAGACAAACCCCCGCCCGCCCGCGTGGGAAGCAGCAACTCAGTGTGAGTTCAAACAGCTCCATTTTATTAGGGCAGCGCCCTCTCTTATATAGCACACTTGTTTACAAGACAGGTGCCCCACACATATCAAAACAAGATAGGTGTCCCACAAACATCAGAAGTGTCTCACAAGAAAGTGTCTCAAAACGATATCATATCCCAGGCTATTTTAGAGCACAGCACCTGCTGTTAATTAAAGCACTACAAGCAGTAAATTCCACACATACACAGCTTACTTCTTATCTAACGTCATACCGTAAATCTTTGAGAAAAGTCAGCTACGCGCTACCAGGCATGTAATGTTTCCCATCACAGACCTGGGGGTTTTGGTTGACGCTCAGCTGAGCATGAGCCAGCAGTGTGCCCAGGTGGCCAAGAAGGCCAATGGCATCCTGGCTTGTATCAAGAACAGTGTTGCCAGTAGGAGTAGAGAAGTCATTGTCCCTCTGTACTTAGTCCTGGTGAGTCCCCACCTTGAGTACTGTGTCCAGTTTTGGGCCCCTCACTGCAAGAAAGACATTGAGGCCCTGGAACGTGTTCAGAGGAGGGCAACGAAGCTGGTGAGGGGTCTGGAGCACAGGCCTTATGAAGAGCAGCTGAGGAAGCTGGGATTGTTCAGTCTGGAGAAGAGGAAGCTCAGGGGAGACCTTATCGCTCTCTATAACTACCTGAAGGGAGGTTGTGGTGAGCTGGGGGTCAGCCTCTTCTCTCTTGTAACTAGTGACAGGACGAGGGGGAATGGCTTCAAGTTGCTTCATGGGAGATTTAGGCTGAACATTAGAAAATTTTACTTTTCTGAAAGAGTGGTCGGGCACTGGAATGGGCTGCCCAGGGAGGTGGTTGAGTCACCGTTCCTGGAGGTGTTCAAGAAACATTTAGATGTAGTGTTGAGAGACATGGTTTAGTGGGGTTGTTGGTGGTAGGTGGATGTTTGGACTGAATGATCTTGTAGGTCTTTTCCAACCTAGCTAATTCTATGATTCTATAGTCACCCCCATTAGCCATGCATTTTCAACAGTGATGAACAAGAGCCTTCATGCTGCATTTGTAAAAGTCTTCATGGCTATCTGGAATGCGGCTTGTCTTTCACATTGCTGTTGCCACTACTGAAGTGCACCACTCAGTGCCTCCCTGTGCTCACATCCACTGTTTGGTATCCACAGGTGTTCATCAGCACTTGCTGAACATCAGTGGGTGCCATTTCTTACACATGGAGGAATTCAATGACACACCTTTGCTTCATACACACTTCTGTGTCAGAAGCCATTTTGTCAGAGTGCCTACTGCTGCCAGCTGTCACACAGCAACAAAATGTAATGAAATATTGGTGGGAAGGTTCAACCTCTGTTACCATACCACCAGCATTCACCTCTGATGTCATGGGCCAATATCATAAAAGAGGAGGCATTACTTTTGGAGCAGCCCTCATTTCTCTAAGGAGATTATCCTAGCGTTGCAGCTATAAAGGAGAAAGTGCAGGGAAGAAACAGAATGAAAAAAGTTAACTGTCACGAAAATCATAATTTCCCACATAAAATAATTCCAATACAGTAGCATTGTAAAATAATAAATCTCAAATATGATGAGATTTTGCTATGAGGCAAAAGCTGATACCAGTCAGAGCACCCTGTGCTGACGGAAGAAATAAGTGCCGATTTTTCAAATGCTGATCTACTACTCTGTTTTGCGTATAAAGAAAAGTAAGATGGAAAGCTAACACAGTTAGAATTCACCTCCTGCACAAATAGAATTGTGAAGAACGCTGAAAGAAGGAATCGTGGTTAGCTTATGAGAGCAGAGTCATTTTAAGAATCTGTCACAGGACTTAATATTAAAACAGTTTAGAAGAAACAGTAAAAGCTGAAGAGTGATCTAGTCCTAGAAAATAAAGAGAATCATCCATAACATCCTCCTCCCAGTGCTTTAAAAAAAAAAAACTTTCAGTAAAGAGAAAGCAAAGCAAAGGAAAGAAATTACGCAAAGTCAGTTGTCTCTTTAAGATACTGTTTACACAAGATTGATCTCTGGCAAGCTGCAGTAACTGTTCTTTATTTCTGTGAATAGCTATCTGTATTAACAGTGCACAGAGAAGCGTTTTAGTGTCTCTTAAGCTTTCAGCTACACGAAATAAGCAGAAGAGGCAATAGAGAATTTGAAGTTTACGTACTCCGACCTAGTAGTGAAGGTTGGTCTTCTTTAGAAGCACCTGGGCTGTTTTGTTCACGGTCTTAGAATCCTTTGTGTTAGGAAAAGGTTTTCCTCCTTTGAGTGTTCAAAAGCCTCACAGATGCAGTCTGCAGTTCATGCCAGAGCTCCAGTTCAGGTGCTGGGAGAAACAAGATAAACCAGACCCTCAGGGACGGAATGCTTTATGGATACTCAGTAGGAGTCTGTTCACATGGCCATTTAAGATAGATCGAAGCCCATGCAGATGTCTGTACTAACTGTGGGCTTAGGCCAGTAATCACACACTGGAAGGAGAAAAGCTCTTGGTACTAGGCTTGCCTTCTATCTGGACCTCAGTGGGCTGTGAGCCAACACTGGTGGGATAGATTGCTCTTCAGCCCACCTCACAAGCACTTGTTTCAAGCCCTATGCTCAAGAGTACATTTCAAATCAGAGCTGTAATGAGCCATCTGCAGGGAATAAGAGTTGGCAAGAGAGCTCAGCAGATTTGACCCAACTCTCTAGTTACCCTTCATACCTGTAGGACAGATACACCTCCAGGAAAAGAGGAGCAATGAAAACACTGAGGATATCTTATCAAATTATGCTACGAGTACCGAAGGTCAAATATCACCTCTTATAAAAGTGTAGCAAGCCACAGAGAATTCAGCAGTACAGAAATTGTGCCTTGAACAGCAGCTACACAGTATACCATAAAAATCATACTGCTGTTCCTGACAGGTAGACTTTTCACTATTTCTTCAATCTGTTTTCTCTTTCTGCTGCTTTTTGGACTGCTTTACTGGAAATCATATTTCACTACTGCTGCAAAGGCTTGCAAATCTCTCTTTTGTTATTTAAAATCTAACAAACCCTTTCAACTTTTTGTCCTAAATGTCTGCAAAATAAAAACAGAGCTGCATCTCAACAAAATATTATATTTCTGTAATTTTTAAGCTGAGTATCCCAAGGGAGTGCCTATAATAGTCTTTGTATAATAAAAAAAGAAAACAGTAACAATAAAAACCCTTACCTGTTAAACTATCTTCCACTGATCCTGTAAATATGCTCATCAGAGAAATACAGTGTTTAAATTATTTCTGGGTAAAGCACTGTGTACCATATTGCAACATAAATGGTCCCCAAATAGGCATCTTTAAGAAGCAGTACAGACAAATAACTCGTTAGAGAAAATATTTTAAAATAGTTTCTTTTTCTTCACTGGGGAAATGTGGTATTATTGCTCTAGAATGATTTAATTCACCCTAATTATATTCTGTTTGATATCCGCAGCTGTCTTGGAAGCAGGATTCTACTATGTAAATCCAGGAGACATTTCTCATCTCATTTGAAACCCCAACATGCTCTAATTTTCAAAGGAATTATAAGATAGTCTGCATATGCTCATTGAGTTTTTCAGAGGAATATCAAAAGAATATCAAATTTTCTGAACACTATCACTTGTACAAACTCTGTTTACCCTCAGTTTCCCTTACATATGTATACACCTATTATATCCTTTGTATTGACCCTACAATATTAATGAATATCTTGTGCAGATGCATATTATTATGTGACCAGAAATGCCTTTACTTTGTAATTCTCATAGAAGACATTAATCAAAGTTGCCTTCTTCTTCTGTCTCAGTTTCATTTTACTTCAGAACAGATGTGAATTTGTCTCATGCACAACTTTTCAACACAGTTAGTAAATAGCAGCGTTTGGGCTGATATCAAAAGACGACCATAAAAGGATATATTTCTGCCAAAAAACTTAGTGTTGTATATGCATCTTTCAACATATTTGGCAGTTGCTGTTCTATTACAGTGCCACATTGCATAATTCACATAATGATTACGTGCCAGAATTTGTAATTAAGTATTGGCTCATGGCTGGTCACCAGAAGTGACAGTCAGCAATCAGTGTTACTTATTAGGAATATCACCATCAATCCCAGGGAAGATTGCAAGGTGAATCAACATGGTGTGAGAAATCACAAGTGCGTGTTAAGTGCATGAACAGTCAGTAAGCGATAGCTTCCTACTGCTCTCTACAAATTACCAATTAACAAAACAGTGCAGTTTGCCTTCTTCTACTATGAACAAAAATTTTTATTTTAGAAGTCTTAACAAGGATTACAGAGAAATCAGGGGAAGTCAAATGCTTTTCTTCAAATAAAACTAACTTCAAAGAGTAGGGTGCTAACCAGGGATTAGAAAAATAAAATAAGTGAAGTTCTATGCTTTGAGGATGAAGGCAGAGTAGAATTTAAGTAGAAATTAAAAGAACATCCACAAACTCCCATCTGTAATTACTAGTTTTTACTAGATGAGCTCCATTCATAGCTAATTTTTTTCTTGTTACCACACTATTTTCAAAGGAATAAGTTGTAGCAAGCTTTAACAGGAGTCTTAAATTGGGTAGATACCTCCCAGTCAACCAAAGAAGCCAGTTGATTAGATGCAGTTTTTGACTAACTAGTGCTTTCCAGCTTCCCTCTTGTCTTAGTTTCAACTGGATGTCAAAATCTTTGGTCTAACACAGTTAAATTTCACTATGTATGAGTCAACTTAATCCTGTACTATAATCTATGAGGTGGCAGCAGGAAGAACGGAAATTATTAATCTACCCTATAGTTCTTTTTACAGATCCACCTAGAAAAGAGTATAACCTGATAAGCCAGTTGACCTCATGGACACAGGAGGGAGGACTAATTCCTTGCTTCTACTCGCAGATCTCCCACACAGTCATAAACCCTTAAACCTACACCAAGAGGCAGCACCACCAAGAATAGAAGGACTGACCTTGTTCTTCTTTGAAGGGAACAAGGGAGGCAATTTGGTCAGTGAATCCCAACCTGCCTATACCTCTCACATACAAGATACTATAAGAAAATCTTCTTTCATTCCATTTAAAAATGCCTCTTTTATCTGGCATTTTCTTCAGCCTGCTGTGCCAGTTTTGTTGACCTCTGCTGCAAGGCTTCCAAGCTTCTTTACGTACTGCCCAGGGAAAGAAGGTTATTAACACATGAGTAAAAGATGCAGTTCAATACATACATTACTGGAATTAAAAGTTGTTTTCTCAGATGTAGCATTAGACATGAGAATCAAAGAAAAGCTTTAGCGGAGTTAACATATACTCCTGTATGTCCTGCAAATAATTTTTTGGGACTGGAAACTTCCATTCACAAAAGATAACATCAGAAGTCATAAAGATATACTATGCATAAAGAAATAAATGGTATATTGGGTAAACAGCTTAAAGTTAGAATACCTTAAATTTTACATATTTTTAATAAAGAAAGCCTCATTAATTTTAAACACGTGCAAGACTATTCTTCAGGGAATATTTTAAAATTACATTTAGGAATGGTATGGAAAGAAATAACACTCAGACATTTGCCAACTAGTCATAACATACAAAGATCTCACAATTCAGAATTAATTTTTTTTCTGTTAAATTTCAATTTGGATTTCCCGTTCTTCTAGGAAAATGAACAGAAATCATGAGTAGGTAACCACCAAGAATCTCTACATTTTAAATTACATAAAAAGAATCTAGGAAAGATAAGGGAACATCTCTGGAAAAACATTGAATTAAATGGACGTTTATTTCCTAAAACTTGTGTAGGAGTTCATTGTATATGAGAAATTGCAAATGCCGGAAATACAGAGAAATGTCATGTCATCATAGTACCAACATATTAAGAAGTTGTCATACAGTAACAGTATAGCAAGGACTTCAAGTAGAAGTTTGTAGTGAAATAGGTGCTGAATAATATGTTAATGTTTCCAGATATTACTACTACCGTGAGCATGATGAAGCTGTGTTAACTCACTTTGTACTGCCATCAGTAGACTGCAATACCCAAGTAGTTAAGCTGGCCCAAGGGAAGAGTTCACTATAACATATACACACTATCATCAGCCCCTTTGGTGAAAGAAAAGCATAATTTGTGTAAAACTTCACTTAACACAATTGTTCCTGTGTTTGGCCCTTAAGTTTCTTCATCTGTGTATTTGTCCATGATGGCAGCATTGCTCAAGAAAACAGCAATAACTGATATAAGGCAGGAAGGGATTTTTATTCAGCAGATATACAAACTGTATTTTTACAATTTTACAATGCATCTGAAGGTGTATGGTATGTACTTCTCAAATTCCTGTGGCAGAGTGTCTTGCTGTGTGGAGTAGTCTGCTTTAATCACAGGCTCAGCAATTTGCCAAGGATTACATGATTGAGACTGATGATAGCATGCATAAGTAAATCAGGACTTGATGAAACCCTTCTATGTCACTTACAGTGAGGAGATAAAGTGGATTTTATGCACATCTAGCTAAATCCAGACACTTGGAAAACTATGCAAAATCTCTGGCCATCTCTTCAAAACTAGGCTGTGCTAGGGGAGATGCAAAGAGAATCTGCCCAACACAGATGGGTGAGAGGGAAGCAGGTGGGAAAGACACACAGGTGCTCAAAGCAGGATTTCATCTTTGTCAAGTTAGAAGTAAATAAAAATAAAAGTATAAGAGGAATCTTTTTTCTGCGTATCTCCAATAGCATTACAAAGGATAAATGATTAATTTCTTGACATTCTTTGAAATGATTTATAAAGATAGGCAGGGGTAGGCTTTAATAAAACCATGTTTCTGGAATTATACAAAGTAAGTAATTAAAAATAAGCCTGTTAAACACAGCATGGAAAAACTGATCCAGGTTAAGTCAATTTGTTTTTTAAAAAAAAATCAAAAATCAAATGCAAATAATTAGAAGTTATAAACTCTTTACATTATCTCTTTGCAAGTCTCCATAAATCATCCACCTTTCATAAATACATTAGGAATACATAGCATAGTTGTAGCACAATAGAAAGCGCAGTAATAACAGCAGAGCAGCAAGATCATAGGCTAAAGTAAGTGAGGATTTACTTAAGTGCAACAGCTGTAAACACAGAAATAAATGAAAGAAGCTGCTTACCTTCAGAAGTCCTCAGGTACACAGAAATCTACAGAAAAACACCCTTGGCTCCACTGCCAACCCTGAAATGAGGTCTGGGAAGGGGTGGATCCTGACTCCACCCTTTCCGGTCACTCAGGTGCATTGCATGCACCTGAGCTACCCTGGGCTGGCCCTGTGTTCCCATCAGGTGGTCAATCACTGGTTCAGGCTGTAACTTAGCATTTCTACTACACTAGTATTTGTTAAGGATTGTAAGCAAATCTGTCAGAGATATGCACACACAACTTAAAAATGTCTGAGATGTATGAGACAGAGAGAAAAGAGTTACAAATGGAATTGCAGCTTTGCAGATTGGTGGAGAACTGAGAAACTGTGCCCTGGAAAGAACACATGTTAGCAACTGGCTGTACTCTTAGCTGACTCATTTGTCATCCTATGATGGATCGTAGGAAAGCCTGCCCCACAGTTGTCAATTATAATGTCAACAGATGCTCCTAAGTGGTTATTTGTGGAGTACCAGTACCAACTTTTACATACAACAAAATTTTTGGACCTGCCCTTGATTCAGCCATTTATTAACACAGCTGAAGTGATGAGAGGATGTTATATATGAATAATAAATGATTTTCTACATGTATGCATGTGGCAAGGCAGGTTTATCACTGACAGCAATCTGCTTCAGAAATATAAGTCAATATATACTCGGCAATAAATGTGAATGCAAAATACCAGTTGCAGGCTACTCCTGTGTACTCAGCTTCTCTCTAGAATTAAGAATCTAGAATCAACTTTGCTATACTTGATATTCAGTTTTGGCTACCAAAATCTCAATGTGGGTATACACTCATTCTCAAGTCTGTTTAGTTAGTGTTCCTTAGAAAACTAGTTTTGGTTTTAACTGGCTTAATATGTGACACATTAGGTCACATTATAAAACAAAACTTTTGCTAGGAATTGGAAAACTCACTCTTCTGTGTGTAGTTTGTATGACTGAGTGGTATCAGTAGTTTATTTCTCCATTTAGTGCCTTAGAGGCATATTAGCTAGTGATAAACTTGATGCAATTTGAAGTGTGTATCTGAAGCATGCCACATTGGACTATCAAAACTCTATACACAACTGATAATAGCTTTGGTATACCTTAATAGCTTTGTTTTGTACCTTGCTGTTAAAAATTCAATTTTAATTCATGGATATTTCTCCTGAAGTGTTCAGGCTTCTATTACACCTTAATTCCCGTAGGCCAAATATTTAAAAGTAGATATTCTATAAAATTTATTGGCCACCCAAAAAATGTCCATTTTCTGACTTTTGTTTCCTAGTGGTTTGTTTTTCTTTAGTTGTAAGGTAGGATTAGGAGAAACAGAAGTTTTACAATTCTGTTTAGAATTGTTCAGAATGCTTTTACTGAGATGATTAATTCCTCGTCTAATTCTTCTGCTAGAAAAAGTATGTCTTAAGATCAATTAAAAGCAGCAAGATAGTAAAAAAATCCCAGCTTTACTGAACTACAGGCATTGTAGGAAGGTCCAAAAGAACTTTTGTCACATGTAATGTACAAATATGTCTAAATATTTTAATGTAAATGTAAGTCTCTATATAAATATTGACGTTGCATATGTATGTACATAAAGATATGAAAACTCAATATACTGAGTAAATATACAGGTAAATATACCCAAACATTCTTTCAGCCTTTTTGCTTTATGAAACTCTGCTGAGTGCAAACAAAGTAGAATCTGTGAATCTTTCACATTGTCTCAATTTACGATGATCAATAAAGAGAAAAAGACATGCTATTATGTCGTGGTGCTGATAATATAGCCATCGAAAACGATTTGTCACATACTCACACATACAGACACATACGAATTCAGGCAAGCTTCCAAGCTGTTGATACTGAAATAGTTTTCAAATCTAACTTCATTGAAAGACAAATAGTTACAGCAGTATTCCAAATTTCACATATTCCAAATTTTAATCCATTGCACTAGAGGGTCATGGGAGCCAAGGAGACGTTTCAAATGAGGACAACATAAATATGAATATTAAAATACATAAAATAATACTTTTTAAAGGATATTTTCTGTCACACAGTTTAATATATTTATAGAAATGGTCAGTATAGTAAAATATAAGAGAAAAATGTCTTTTCCAGGGCCACATATTTCATTGATTCAAATCAGAGGAGATTCAAAATTGTGCAGACTGTAAAGGGGTGTCATGGTTTTGTGATTTTCGGTTATTGGTACTCCACATCATAACATCATGTAGTGGATATACCTGGTTCTCAGAAGAGGACTACTACAGTCCCCACGGTACTTTTCTCCTCTGTTACCATTTCCAGCAGGAGGGAAAAGATAAAAGCTCGCAGTATAAAAACTTGCAGATCACGAGACCTCGTCCCTTTTTCCGCCGTCTCTCATCTTGGCAGCACCTCGCTCTCCAGCCATCTTATCATTGGTAGTAGAGTAAGGCCTACCTTGATTTTGGGACATTCTCTCTCTCTGCATTGGATTTATCAGCTTAAATTGTAATTATATTGTATTATAGTGTGTTGTTTTGCATTCCGATATCTTATTTAGTAAATTAGTTTGTTTCTCCTCAGATTGTTGCCACTGTTCTTTGCTCTCAGGGCCATCTCCTTACCCTTTTCCCCTTTTCCCTTTTCCCGGGGCGTGGACCTGTGGATCCCCCGTCCCCTTCGTCACGGAACCGGGCCGAACGCCCGTAAACCGTTGACAAGGGGACAAAAAGTAGGGGACTTGTGGCTGATATAAGGGAATAGACACTATCTGCAGTAAACATTGTTTAATAGTGCAGGTATGCAAACTGCTCACCATGGGAAGAAAACAAACAGTGATTATGCAGATAAGACTGCAACTACTGTTAACAGAAGCAAGATTCATATCTGATTGTGAAAATCATAATAGAAATGATTGAACTACCACGTAATGGAGATAAAAGCTGTAGTTTACTGTAGACTCTAAAGTGGGAGTGATACACAATTCACCTAAATCTGAAAGTGAGGGTAACTGAGCTTGATAATAACATTATAAATGTTGCTTATTTTCTTCTTAATAATCTGTACTAATCTAGGTAACATTTGCATGGTATTATGTGGTTTTATCCCACAGTCCAACTATCTGATCCATAATATTCACTAATATTGAGGCTGAAAAAAAAAGAATGGGAAAAAAAAGGTGGCAAGAACATCATTATGTGACAGACATACACAAAACAGGACTTAGATCAGGGACTGTGGACAAAATTCGTTGCACATAGCACAAACAAAAATCTGAGCAACTGCAGTTGTTTTTAAAATAAATGAAGCAAAGGCTGAAGAAACTATATCTATTTTTCCTCCTGCACAGAGGAGGATGCATAGATGTTGCTTCTTCTTCCAAAATTTCTGTTTAAAGAAACAATTTAAATTGGTCTAATCCTCTGAAGCAGAACTTTCATCACTTTTTAAAGAATAACTGATGGAACAAAGAACAGAGATTGAATGTGTGGATGTGTGCTGGATATTTTTTCCTCATCTAGCAGCTGGTTTACTTATATAGGGCACAGGAAGAAAAGCAATGATGCAAAGGATGAAGAAAAAGTTGTTGAAAGCATATATTACATTCTTTTCCACTAGAGAATAGTTCACTAATTCCAACATACACTTTTTATAATCTCCTGCCTTCATTTCTCTTATTTTTTTGGTTATGCAAACTTGTTCTCTAGCCGGAGCTAAGAAGCTAAAAAGATTTAGGTCACGATTAAGTGCTCTAGTACCAAGGAGTATCAGCGGATGCAAACCTATGGAAAGGGCTCAGCTACACAGTTAACTGTGGGGAGATACGATTCCACTGCTTTTAGGGACGTCAAGTGAAAATAGCATAGTTGCATAGCTTTATAGCTAGTAAGTGTAAAAGGGCACAGTTAAATTTGCAGTATCTGGGGCGTTTGTTATTTGGATTGAACATTAAATAACAGCATTACAGTACAATTATTTTCTTACGGTATTTTCTTATAGTAAAGAATGAGGTGATTAACTAGGTTAGGTTTGTCAATAAGTTGAAACAGGCCTGAATTATACAAAATACTCATAGCTTAAATGAAGGCTGGTAAAATACGTTTATCTTAATCTCTTTCACTGATAAAGACAAACCAAAATGACCATTTACCCTATTGTAACTAGTGGCTATGAGCAAATATGTGCCTGCTAAAGAAACATCAGAAGCAATGCATAATTCTTTCAAATGATGTACATAGTTATGATGGGAATCAGAAACATGCAGAGCAAATCACCTAAGCTGGTTAATCACATTTTCAAATGTACAGAAGTTTCCAGTTAAATAAATACAACCTTCATAAGGGTCCACATGTACTCAGTAGGTAGCATATTATTACCTAAGATACTTTTAAATTCCAGTATTGAAAAAGGAAGGGTACTTAAGCCATGACAAAATATTGATGACACTGCAAGTAGAAAAGGCAAATATGGCATCTACTTTCAGTTAGAAAACATAGCGGTATCCACCTTTTTCACTCTGATACTTGGGAGCTCTTACAAGAAAGGCAAGGATATGGTTTCTCAGCTGCCTGTCAACCATTTCCCACTTCTTCTCCCTGGATAGCTGAAGATTCATGATGCCAGAAGGAGGGGTGTAAGAAAATCTGACTCCTAAGTTTCATGTGTGGGATGCTGAAAAATGTGGGTTCAGTTCCTTAATTTGTTTGTAAATTTTACAGCAGCTGTATTAAATATGTAACAATCCCAGGAAGAGTGGTACTGTAAACTCACAGCTCTGATCATGTTTTGCCTTATGCAGAAACCACTTCCCTTAAATCTTCAGGAATAACATGAAGGAACTGAAATATATTCACTAGCATCATCAAAGAAATGAAATCTGAGTGGTCTGTATGGCCTCTGCAGTTCTAGATCTGAGTGAAATAGAGTAGGGTAGTGAAGAATAAACTCATTGCCAGGATGTCCTTGGGATTTATGGCTATGTTTGTTTTGTACAAGATTCAGGTATTTAAACCCAGAGTATTTACTATGCATTGAAGGGCACATATGCAGCATTCATGAGGATCAAGGTACAGTGCATGGTTGGTCCTTCCCAGGTAACAAGAAGTGGCTTCCAAATCCCATGCATTTTCTTTTTATTTCTAATAAATTTCACAGGGTTTATACCACAGCAAGGATTTTTGTCTGAATTTTGGTTGTCCTAGAAATAACTTCTGTGAGGATATTTCTGAGATGTGGTGAGAAATGTAGATGAGATGCAGACGCAGCCCTTTCTTAGGAAATTTTCAGCTTTTCTATGGAAATCATCTGGCTTGAACCACAATCACGAAGATTTGAGTATTGCCTAGGGACAGCTTGACTAATTCCACAGTATTCTATGTCCTCTAAACAAGATACTGGTAGCTAGAGCCACAGTTCTGTACATTGCAAGGCATCTCAGAATGAAAAATTTTGCCCAAATTGTTAGTGATACAATCACAGGGAGACGGTGTGAATCCTTGCAGTATTCTTTAATGTTGTACACTGCTACTGTGTAACAGTAAGAGAAAAGAAAAAGGAGGAAAAACAAAGAAGTAATGTGACAGCACATATTAAAGGATATACAAAGACATTTCTTGAATCATTTTCTTTTTCTCCCCTTGCAGGCTATGAAAATCCTTCCTTTAAAATGTAATTTTTTGTATCTGCTTTCCTGCATAAACTTTTTCTATGGCTTTGTATTCTTTTTATGGCTTGGCAGATGCCATCAAGGAAGCAGAGCACACATTTGTATTTGTTCAGCAATCCCAAAGCCTTTGCTTCATTTCCTCTTTTCCCACTGCTCTCAGCTCCCCTGTTTAGAAACTGTTCCTCAGAGTGCCATCTGGGTTGTGCTCAGTACCTGAGATGATTTATCAGCAATTCTAACATCTTTCAGATATAGAAGGTACAGAGAAAACGTACTATTAGGAGGGAAAAAAAAGGGAGAAGGGCACAACAAAGCATCCAGAAGCTTTGGAAAAGATTCAGAAGCAAAGCTAGTCAGACAAAAATATAAAATGCTTGAAAAAAATAACATGTCTAAGAGAAAAAATAATACCGGAAGGAACATGGATAGATCTCAGCAAAGAGAGGCTATCTCTGACATCCATGCCCAGCCTTTTTTCCTGCAATTTTGTGTGTTAGAGGTTCTGACAAAAACATGTGCTCCTAATAAGTTCACACAGAAGAGGAGGGTTGTCTAAGTCCTCGAGTGTGAAAGAAATATAATATCTTTATTAATAGTGCTTTTACTACTTGCCAAATATATTCACTACTTCCCAATAATACAGAGATAATATTTCAACTGTGAATGTACAGTCCGCAAATTGAGTGCAAGCTTAAAAGAGTTGCTGGTTGCTGGTTAGGGTATTTGGCAAAGAATTACTTGAGCAAAGTACACAACCTGTCAGTCTGATTAAACTCACTTGTCCTTGAATCACACAAAATATGGACTCATTGCCACAATTGCTGCTCTAGGGAAAGAGCCTGAAACAGAGACTGATGCTGTCAGCATAAGCCTACTGCAACAGCTTATCCTGTCTCATTAAGCAACACGACACTGGCTCTCTGGATTCTGCATCTTACTGGTATTTTCTGAGACATAGCACTCTCTGCTAAAGACATAAAAATCTAGGAGGAAGGTGATGCTTTTTGTCATCTTTGAATGAGCAGCAGCATTGAGAGTGGTGGCAATGTAGACTGCATATGCCAGCCAAGAAGTTCCATGATGGTGGTGGATCATGGAAAAAAAATGGGTGGTACAGGAAGCCAGGGAGTACTGGGAGACAACACTGACCATGCCACCTCCTGGAGGGGAGCCTAGGAGGAAAGAGCAAGTCCAAAGAGCTTAACCAGCATCAACAGATGGTGGTGAGGAAAACAGAACAACTTCTCAGAGCTGTGTGACTGGAGTCTCCTGGCTGAGAGTTTCTGCAGCAGCATTGGCTGAAGGAAATAATGGAGAGCCAGCAAGTGAAGCAACCAGAGGACATGTGCACACACCCTCCCTGACTGCAGTGTGGCTAGTGATTCTGGCAGTCCCCCAAATTAACACACAGCTCCCCAGATTAGTGGAATAATGTTTCTGTAAATGAGTTATTATGTTTGGTGTGAGTATATAATTGCATGCTATCAGTATCAAGGACTATTAACACTGAATTTTCACCTCGCAAAAAAAGACTGTTGTAGAGACTGATGGGCATGCTATGGGTGGTTAGCTGGAACCTGCATAGAAGAGAACTCTGACACTGGTAAAATAGTCACTAACAGCTAAAATGCTTTGTGCTTCTTTCAGTTTTTGCAGCAGAATATCAGGGCAGAGTAGGGTTTATACAAAAACTGGTTCCTTCGGCCTAACTCCTTCCAGCAGCAGCATGTCCTGCTGTACCAGCCTGCACCTTCAGGGGATCTCCTTTCACTTCTGAGGCAGTCCTTCCTTTTCTGGCTACACTGAATTCAGGGGTAGAATCAGTAATGTGATTAGTATATGAATAATTTATACCCACCAGGACCATTCCTTGGCCACTCATAGGAATTTATGAGAACGATGAAACTATTTTGTGAACTCAGCTTCCAGTTTTGTAGAGCCACTCTGCCACTTAGCAACAGCCAGAGTCACAGGACAGCCTATTTTTCTTTAAACATGTATCTCAGCTGTCCATGCTCTGTCAACCAAAACTTAATTCTGCAGGCAGGTATTATCCCTCATGATGTTATAGAGACTTTTTTTACGTTATTTTACTTCTCGGTTTTTCCCCTAATTCTGTTCTAGATATAGGTTTCTATATAATATCTCCTGTTTTATTAAACAAAAGACATACTGGATTTAATTCTAATCACATTTCTAGTGGATTTATAGCAGTTTAACTTCAGTGGCTTCTGTTGAATCATTGCTGATTTACGCTACATTGAGTATGGCTTCACCAGCCATTATCCTGGATTTTGAGTAGCTCTAAAATCATGCTAAGGTGTTACTGCTAAGTTAACCCATAGAAGTAGTCAGGTTAGGCATCCTGACTCATGCTAAGAAACATTTTTTTCCCATTTATTAACTCTTCAAGTTTAAAAGCCAGGTTCCTCTTTTGCTTTTTACATTTCAATCAATTCATTCCAATAACATCTCCCTGTAAAAATGAGATAACATGCTGTAAAGATAAAAGTGTACCAATGTGCACGTTTCTGAATGTCCACATCATGGGGGTTCTGCATGTCATAGCTGCAGTGCTATAGAAGATGACTTGAAATAAGCTCTCTAATTGATCTACACATCAAATGCTCTGGAAATGTAAAAGAGGGGCTTAGAATGTCAGTAGCTTGGCTAGCTCGCTGTCTATTGTCCCTGGTATCATTTCTTTAATATGTATAGTGACAGCAATTGCTAAAAGGCATCTGCTGTCAGTATTAATAAATCTCTAAGAGAACTTTAACCAAAAATCACAACTTATTGTTGGAAAGTTTCTTTGTCACATTTATTTTGTGAGTATAGGACTACTAAGACAGTGTTTTAGCACAGTAATATCTACTGGGTCATCTGTGGTGCCCATTTTCATACAAAACATGCCTTTTCACCATCTCTGGCTGTTGCAGAAGTTCACAGTGGTTATAGAGGGGGAAAAGGTTGGGATACTGACAGTGTGCTGGAGGCTTTCAGAGAACAGATGTCAGTTAGACATAAAAAAAAAAAATAAACTTGGCTCAGCTGAGTTTACGTTACAGACATCCTTGGGATATTAAAAGCAAACCAAAGCAAAACAAACAATCAATCAATTCAACAAAAAACCCCACCCAACCAACCAACCAAAAAACCCCAACCAAAACCAATCAACCAAAAAAAACCCCAATAAACTCAAACCTCCTAGCCCCAGCCCCTTGACTTCTGTTCCCCATCACATAGAACTAATTTGTTGCTGAATTCATGCTTGATCTAACACCCTTGAATTTAATGTCTTACACCAGGGATGAATTCAGCTCTTGGTCTTTAAAGCAATCTTTCCCCTTGTGTGAAACAAAAACACCATATGGTGAGTCCTTGGCTTGATATCCATAGCTGAGCTTGCTGTTGTTCCTTTCAGATTCTGTTGGTGGAAAAGGTTAAAGCCTGCAGAGCTGCTTCAGTCAATGCCAAACTGCCACAACAGGGGGTGAGAGGGGACTATGTGGGGAGCTGCATGCATCTGAGCCTGCTGCTCACGCACCAGGAGCTGCTCATTACATAAGCTGGGCTGTTTACACAGAGAGGATCTGAGCCCTGTGGGGAATCAGAACAATCCTCTTCCCCAGAACTCCTGTTCAGCTGTTCCTGTAGTTCGTTCTGTGAGGCGTTCTTTCTTGTAAGTGCTCCAGAGAAGAGCAGTGCGTGATAGTCTCCTCCTCACAACATCTCAGCCATAAACCTTTGGGGTATGGTGGCCAGTAACAGGATAAGCAGGAAGGCATCCCAGTGAAGTGCTTTTGTCATAGAGCACTGCATGTATTCAAACAAAGTCTGAGGATCTTCACTCAAAAAATCTCCTAGTGATGCTGACCCTGTTTTTGTGGTGCTCATACAGCAGTTTCCCATCTGCCTACTGGGAGCAAAATCCTTACTTTACATGAGATCATCTGAGAAATTCCTCACTTCCTGTGAGCTTTATTCACACTAAAAATAATTCAAAAGATGTTCTTTTTTACATTCACACATAATTTATAGCGTAGCACATTACTGACAGGCCTCTCAGCAACACAACAGTAAATACCTCCACTGAAATTTGTTGTGCGAAGAGGTTTTTCTTTACACAGGTGAGGACTCAGCGCAATGCTGTGCAAGTCCTATTGCAAACCAGGTAGACTTGTGAGTCTGACCACATCACTGTCTTCAAAATCACTCCACTGTTTTCTTCTCTAGCACACACCCAGTGCCAACACTTTGCCCTGAACTGCAAAGCTGTGGTTCTGCCTTTTGCCTCCTGCCTTGAAGCAGGATTTCCCTGTGGCTGGTCAGCCATGCCAACCTGTGGGCAGCTGTTTTGTTTCCTTTCTCAAGTTTATCTGCAGTTTCTCCGCTGAGTTGCATGAAAAATGCTTTCAGATAAAAAATGTCAGTTCACTGTTCAGCTTTCTCTGTGAAGCTGTTCTAACAGTGCAGAAAACTTCCACCCTTGGCTTTCAAAAACACTGAATTCAGATTGCTTTCTATTTCAGAATGTTTTCAAATCTAAGGAGAGATTCAAATATCATAATATAAAAAGAATGCCATTGTTTTACACAAAGTTTTAGAAGGGTCTGAATTTGTTTTGCAAATAAATTAATTAGTCTTTCAGTTGGAAATTGATCCCTTAGGAAATTTTCATGCAGTTTTAAATCATGCTCTTGTCCCAGCTGAGTTCAGAAACAAAGTTAGAGGCAGCTCTTGAAACTTGTATCATTAACATTCACAGGGCATTTGCAGCACAAGAACCATTAAAAGATTTATTTCAATGTTACCGGTGTGGGTTTTTTTTTTCCTCTTATTTTTAATAATTGATGTCTTTTCTTTTTTTCCTGCAGAATGAGTTGATGCACTTATGATATTGCAGAGAGGAAAATTCATTCAGCACAGCTCAGTTCTGGAGAAACAACCTGCCTTATGTCCCTCCTCAGCTGAGTGAGAGAGGCAGACTTCTCTGGAGAGCAAAAGTAGGATAGGATTTAGGTTTAAATCTTATAACTTCTATCCTGAAGGAGATCTTAGGCAGCTGACTACAGGACAGGAGGTTAAAATCTTCCATGTATCCTCTGTGGATACCTCTCTCCTCGCTTCTGTTTTTACTGAATAATCACCTACTTTCTGTTCCACAGGATTCCTGACTCACTGGGTGCAATGAAGGGAGGAATAGCCTCTGTCATTATTTTGTTGTTTTTTTTCCTGACAGCCTTGCTGTCAACCTGTGATCTTTGGCTTTATTTACTGCCAACTGTTCAGACTTTGCTCCGAGGGCAGAAAACACATAATTTTTCCATTCTACCTGTGAGATGAGAGTGTGGTACTGTTCTCCTTGTACTAATCAGAACATGAGGGGCAATGAGATTTCTGTTACGAAAGAAAACAAAGCTATAAGCACATTGAACTACACATGACTGATTGTTAAGATCAGAGCATTTCTTGATGGAGTAGCTGAAGGCTTTTTCTCTCTGTATGAACTAATATTAGCATAGTGTGAGATCCAAACCTAAGCAGAGAATTTCCAATCTTTGACGACTGATGTTTCTCCAGAACATGTGATTATATTTCTATAACTGGAGAGATGCTATAATGAGAAATGTGAAAAATGCTAAGACTTTTTGCACAGGTTAGTAAAATGACTATATTTTGGTACGCATTAAATGTAACATGTACTTTCAAGAGCAAAAAGTAGTGGTAAATTGGAAATCCTGTTCCAGAGCTTCTTGGTCTCCATGTGACACAAACAAAATAAATGTTAGTCCTAACTGTCATTGTTGGAAGAGACAGAACAATTTTCTAACAGAAACCTTCTTTTTTTTAAAGAAATTTCCAAAAAGATTTTCTTTCTGAAATGAAGTTGCTGACATGAAAAATTTTAGCTGCAACAGCTGAAATTTGACAAATTGATAAGCAATTGAATGTAGAATCTTATAGACAAAGTGTTCAGTGGCAGCCATTTTTATAGTCATGCACCTACTGGCTCCACTTGTAATCTGCCTTTTGGTATATAACTACTTTCCCATTACTATAGTCACATTTACAAAAAAATATTACCCAATTTTCTTCATATGCTTCCATTAATAAGTGAAATCATGAAGTTTTTTAAGTGTTACAGATTATTCACGGAAAGTATACTGGTAATTTCTAGATATTCTTAGTTATTCCCCCCCCGAAGAGGACCTACAGGAAAGCTGGGGAGGGACTTTTTATAAGGGCAGGTAGTGACAGGACAAGAGGAAATGGCTTTAAACTGGAAGAGGGGTGATTTAGACTAAATATTAGGAAGAAATTTTTTACTGTGAGGGTGGTGAGACACTGGAACAGGATGCTCAGAGAGGTTGTGGATGCCCCCTACTTGGAAACCTTCAAAGCCAGAATGGATGGGGCTTTGAGCAACCTGGTCTAGAGGGAGGTTTCCCTGCCTGTAGCAGGGGGATTGGAACTAGATGATCTTAAAGGTTCCTTCCAACCCAAAATGTTCTATGATTTCATCATTCAATGATCTCAAATACAATGTCATAACCATGCGGACTGAAAACAATAGCATCCATAGTCATGAAAACGTTTTATGTTATGATGGTTATTTGTCATTTTTGGTATTCAAAATCTAGACTTTTGCTACTTTTCGTCTCTTTTGGTTTCCTATATACTAATGTATCTGCACCAATGCAGAAAATTTGTGTTAGCAAGATAATGGGGCTATTCTTTTCAAGATAACTGTTTTACTGTTTCAACATAAAAACTCTGTCTCTAGACTGCTGCAACTCATATGAAGATTATTAGTCATCACACAGCACTGGGACCTTTGTAAACTAAGAATAGGAAAATAGATTTATGAGAGCTTATTATTAGGTGCTGGAATCTATTCCAAAACTGGAAGCGTAGTCCAACCATTCATGTAACTATTGTTTTGAAATGATCGCTGACAGAGAATTTTTAAAGGCCTATTTAGGTAGAACAGATGAAATAGCAAGATCTGAAAACCCCATTTACCATAGGAAGTAGTTGTTTAGCCCACAGGGTTTGTCTTCTTATTCCATTTCTTATACATAGGAAGACTAGGTCTGGAATTAACTGATGCAGAGAAGATACCTTTGGAGAAGCCCTGAGGTGTTTAAGTTCATTTCTTTCTTTCACAAATGCAAACTGGCATCCCCAGGATATGTGGGTACACAAAAAACACAGGCTGGGTGTTTTCCTCTGGCTGCAGAAACTGTGGAGTAATCAACCGAATATTCCACTGAGCTCCTATCCATATGCCATATTACACAGTTTAATAAAATGTACTTTTTTGAATTCCCAGACAAAATTTGCACATCTGTTTGCTGCATTAGCCACCTGGGTTTGTAAGAGTATTTTGGAAGTATTTTTTAAAAGATACTAAATGTATTTCAAGAAAGTGGATTTCTTTACTATAATCTATCTGAAAAATACTATCTCCAAGAGTGAATCTGTAAGATTTACAACTCTTTTTACTCACCTTCAGCTGGTCTCAAACAATAGAATGATTCCTGGGAATCGTGAGCACCAGCGCTTATTAGCTGCAGCAAATAGATCTGGATAGTATCTGTTTCTCCTGCCATGGTAATATCTCTGCTGATATACAGCAAAGGTTTCCTGCTACACAGGGGGAAAAAAAGGTGCTTTCACTGCACTATGATTTGTTAGTCCTTTTAAGAAACTTTAAGTTCAGAAGCACTTACAGTTGCAGGACAATGCTTACTCATCATGAGAACATCAGGAAGTTCACCTTACATAAGCTGTTGTTTTTTCATTCTCTAGCTGGGGCTAAGCAGACTACAGCCATATCCATTTTCTGGGAAATGGGCTTCTGAATCTGTACTTGTTAGTGGTTAAAAATGACTAAGAGGGAGATCTCTTTTATTGAGAAAGCAGAAAAAAGGGCTTTGGATGTATATTAATTTATCCTAGATAAGAGCTTTGTTCTATTTCATTTTTAATTCCAACTTCTTCCATTTAAATGAATTGAGAGGACTGGTAGAAATATTTATAAAAAAATAAGAAAAAGATCAAAGAGAAGCAAAAAGAAGACCTGAAAACTAAGAAATAAAAGCCAAAACAGAGTAACTTTAACATTCATTAAAGATATGCTGGAATACCTAACTCTGCTCCTAACTTGAATATACCTAAAGCAGGTAGAATGGGCTAAAATCAATTTTCTGCTGCAACTTTCTTGCAAATTCATAGGTTTCTAAAGATAGAAGAGATTTGATATTAGATATACATTGTGACCTGTAGAAATAATGTAGTCTATAAGCCATTTTTTTGAATCCAATAGATTGCTTTTGAGTAAGTATTATATTTTAGTAAAATATTGTCTTGATTTTAAGATAAAAAGAATGAAGAATTGACAGTTTCTTTGTTGATTTGCTCCAAATGTTTAGTCACTATTACAAAAAAAAAATGCATATTTTTAACTTGGATTTGTCAGACTCTTACTTGGAGCTGCTGAAGTTCTTTCAATGTCATTCCTGTTCAGGACACACGTTAGTAGGCATGAATTTATTTGTGGCCCCTGGGCATAAACTCTTAGATTTGACTGTGTTAAAATTATGATACTTTCTTTGAATGGTCTCATCTTAAAGAGAGATCTGTGTTATTCTGCGTGCCTGCCCTGTGCTCAGCAGTGCTCGCCATTTTGTCTGTTTCTTCTGCCAGTTCTATAATTGTTTCCAAAATGTTAAAAAATTGGGAGGTAAAATATAAAACTGTACCTACACAGAAGCTTGTTTTTATTTTATGCCCTACTGCTGTGGAAAAGAGACTATTTTGTAAAGCAATCAAGTGGAGTCAGAGGTTTGATAGGGATCTTATATTGGAGTAAAAGTGTATTAAAATAAGAAGAGTCATATTTAACAATGAAAAAACGTCATGCATGAAGGTAAAGATGGAGAGAAAAGTAGGCCAAAGAGAATACTATGTAAATGAGACATATATGCTAAATTTACATCTTAAGATATTATTTGATTACTGCTGAATAAAACATTTAACTTAAAAAATACTGAAATTGTAATATATAATCCTATATCTATTATTTTATTATTTTTGGATGAGGAAGAGTACTGACACTCAGAGAAGTTCTCTGTGAATTGATATGGCCAATTATATAATCATAGAATCATAGAATATTTGGGGGGAAGGGGCCTTAAAGCTCATCCATTTCCAACCCCCTGCCATGGGCAGTGTTTCCACCCACTAGATCAGACTGCCCAAGGCCCCATCCAACCGGGCCTTGAACACTCCCAGGGATGAGAGATCCACAACTCTGAGCAACCTGTTCCAGATCCTCACCAACCTTGTATTTTTTGCTAATATCTAATCTGAATCTATCTTCTTTCAGTTTAATGCCATTACCTCTTGTCCTATCACTACACTCCCTGAAAAAGTGTCCCTCTCCAACTGTTTGTAGCTCCCTTTTAGGTACTGGAAGGTTGCTAGAAGGTCTCCCTGGAGCCTTCTCTCCTCCAGGCTGAACAACCCCAACTCTCTATGCCTTTCTTCACAGGAGAGGTGTTCCAGCCCTCTGATCATCTTCCTGTCTGGACCTCCCCATTCTCCACTGAACCCACTCCAGCATCTCCATGACTTTCTTGTGCTGGGGACCCCAGTGCTGGACACAGTACTCCAGATGAGGCTTCACAAGGGCAGAGCAATCACATCCCTCTCCCTGCTGGCCTCCTCTCATTTAATGCAGCCCAGGTTATGGTTGTTTTTTCTAGGGGCTGCAAGCACATGCTGCTGGCTCACGTCAAACTTTTCATTCACCAACACCCCCAAGTCCTTCCCTGCAGGAATGCTCTAAAGCCCCTCACTCGTGCTGCAAAATAGAGCTTGTCCTATGAAATTACCAGAGAATTAGCCAAATTTCCTAAATTTTTGTGCATATGTCTCTTTAACAAGTCCAATAGTACTTACTAACGGTAAGTATGTATTAACCAGGCATGTTAACTTACAGTTAGTAAACATACACTTTTTACTCACAACACTGCACATGGGTGTAGATTACAGCAGTGCCTATTGGCATATATATATGCAGTATATAATTTGCTACTCCCAGTATGTTTTATTGAGAAATAGTATTTTGTTTCTGAGGAATTAGTAGGGTGCAAGTCTTCTCTGCTCTTTTTCAGTTCATTGAATGTGAATAAGTAACAAGGGGTTTCCACCCAGTTTCACTGAAATATTATTTTCCTGTGTAGTTATATGGGGAAGTTAAATTTTGTCTTTATTACGTAAAGTATGTAGTTTCCACAAGGGGTAAATGGTTATTAATATCAGATCATCCATGTTTATTGAGCACCTGCTATGCAGAGTGGGTCAGTGTTTTTCATGAAACATTACAAAACACTTATTATAATTAGTGTAATTAGGTCTTTCAGATAGCTGCCCTATCTGTAGAAATTCAAATTCTCAAACTTACTTTGCAGGTGGTTATAATACCCACTGATTTAGACTTGTTTCCGGCTGTTCAGGCAACATTTATTAAGTCCTCAGTCCTTCTTGAGAAGTGCTTAGCAGTAGCAGTTACAACAACACAGAAATGTTCATACTTGATCAGGCCAGTTGCCCATTTAGACTTCTGTACTGTCTTTGACAATGGCTCATGCCAAATAAATCATAAGGAGAAGCAAAAGTCTGCCTCTAGAGAACTACAAAGATTTGTCCTTCAGTGGATGTTTCTCCTTAATATTCCTCAGCTGGATGCAATTTAAACACATATCTCAGTTTTAAAATAGGTTGTTCTTGTCAAGTTTAGGTCCCTACTTGTATTTTTCATGTGAAAAGTCTGTGTTCAAACATGAATTAATTAGAACAATGTGCTTCCCTTTGTTTGTTTTCAGGCTTATTCAGACAAAGCCATGACTTATTCTCTGCTTTCCCACTTTGTCTTCAGGTTGTCTCCTTTATTTATGATATCACTTCTGCACAGAGCACAATAGAAAGACCATCATTTATATGGAACTCTGCATCTCTATATAGTAAAAATAATTAAGAACATTGCTGTTAAGTTATATAACAAAATTAGATGACTAATTTCATGATATTTATTAATTTATTTCTGACAGTTATTTTCATCAATGTTGGTTCCTTTCATGCAAAAGCTTTGATTTCGTCAAAGGTTTTTTTTTAAAACCCCATCAACATATATGAAAATTTCTCTGGTAAGAAGTCAGTGTTACACCAATCTGAAATGATTTATTTTACTTCTGAAATATTAAAATATTCTTTGAAATATTCAATTAAAACATTTCTAATAGGATTTTTTAAACTTTTAATTCTGCAGAAAATGGTCATGTCTCCTTTGAAATACTCTTCAGTAATGAGTTCTGAGAATTGTCCTTCTATCTGTGCTGTGGAGTTGCAATAAAAGTTTTAATATAATATTTTTTAATAAAATAACATTGTTGGAACGTAACTGTGCCAACATAAAAATCACAAAATCACAAAATAATTTTTTCCTGAATACTGCTTAATTCTTTTATAAAGCAAATTAAATTACCTTAAATTTAAGATTACAGTAAATTTCCCTAAAGAAGGAAAAAAAAATTGAATAAATTATCTGAGAGTCATTTTAACAGCATTTACTGCAACCACATAGTCTTCTGCCACCTGCTGCTGTTCCACCTACTATAGCTAATACTTATTAAAAGGCTAAAATTTTTGTAAATAACTGTAAAATAAATAAATAAATAAATGAAAAATAAATGAATAAATAAAAATAGATGGAAAATGTTTGTTATATTTACTTTGTATTAAAAGTCTTTCCCATATTCAACCCTTTCTTTTCCTCCTTTCTGCTTGAACTGGAAAAAACAAGCAAACTGTTTGGCACAGAGTAAAATATGTAGGTTGCTCTGAAAGTAATGTCTCTTATTTATTCCCATGTACACTACAACAGATACAGAGAGCACAACAACACTGTTTGATAGGGCAAATTCTCTGCTACAAAACAATATCTTTCAACATAGTCACCTCCATTACCTATGCATTTTTACCAGTGATGAATGAGCCCCACTTGTAAAAATCTGCACGTTCCTCTGGCTTGTCTTTCATATTGCTGTCACCACTGCTGAAGTGCACCACCCACTGCCTCACTGTACTCACATCCACTACTTGGTCTCCAAAAACTTTCAGTAAACATTAAGGAAAGTCAATGGTGACCATCTTTTCCACACAGAGGAATTCAATGACACATCTTAGCTCATATGCATTTCCATGTCAGACTGCCCCTCTATTGTCATCTCTCACATGGCAACAAAAGATAGTGGAATATTGGTGGTAAAGTCCAACCTCTACTGCCATACCATCATCATCCACCTCTTACAGTGTAGAGCAACATAATAGAACAAGAGGCATTATTTTCAGAGCAGCCCTCATGCTTAAAGCTGTACGATTGCTAGGGACAAGTTGATCTTTAACTTTGTAATTCAGTTGGACAAACTTTCCCACAAATATTATGCAGTGTTATTTTCAGATTTGGTAAATATTTCCTGCATGGGAAAATATTGGTACAGAATGAATACAAGGAAGGTTTTCAATAGAAACAGTGAAAATTTGTTTGAAAATATGAGAGAATTTCTGCTTGGAGAGAACTCACTCAGCTTCAAAAACATAAACACCTCAAAGGAAGAAATTTAAAAACATCTAAATGAATATTCGTATAATTCATTCCTTAGTCTTTTCTGTTTGTAGTGTGACTAAAGAAGAGCTAAGTCTGAAATAAAAATGTGTTTGTAATGTTAGTATCTTACAGTTCATAGTGTAATGCATGTAGACACTTTGCATATGTCAACATTATCTCCATGATGTTGAGTCAAAAAGCTCTGTAGGCAGGATGCCAGCTCAGACCGAATCATTACATTTACAATTTTGGGAAACTAGTTCAATTTCAAAATTTAAAAAAGAAAAAAAATTAAACATTTACTATTGTTCATAAAGACCATTTTTTATGTCTCTTAGGATCAAAATACAGCAGATGAAAAAAACCTATTCCATCACTCTTTCCCAAATCCCTGTCAACAGTTCTTAATTATCATCTGCAAAATGCTAGTCAAAATTTTTCATATATTGCAGGTATGTGAGCTGGGAAAAAAAAACAACAAACAAATAAACAAAAGAGTGCTTTGATCAAAGACTTTTCTTGAAGAGAAGATCCGGTTTATCTGGAGATTAATAATCCTTCAATATTTTAGACCTGCTACATGAAAGTTGTCAAAATGTTTTCAATTTCAGAAACCACAACTTCAGAGAAGCAGCTCTTACTGTTATAATGATACATGACCTAGTTTCAAACAGCTCTTTCCTTTCCTTTCCTTTCCTTTCCTTTCCTTTCCTTTCCTTTCCTTTCCTTTCCTTTCCTTTCCTTTCCTTTCCTTTCCTTTCCTTTCCTT
>NC_034412.1:73441449-73585697 GCF_002078875.1 Numida meleagris | reverse complement strand
AAGCCATACCAAGTTCCATAGGTTTTTGCAAGCTACACATTCTTACTTCCTGACAAACATTTCGCAAGCTATGCCCCTTTTGCTTATCAGTCCTGAACAAACATTCCTACTTCCTGACATATATGACGTTGTATGCTTTTGTAACTGATGACATAAATAAAAGGTTTTCTGGTCTATAAGCAAGCACTGATTAACACATCTCAATTTTTAAATGCATCACGCTTATAAAAATCTGTAACAAAAGTGAATGTTAAGTAATGGGCATTTTATAGTTTATAAAATATTCCTGAATTCCTTGTATACTTTCATTGTTTGCTCATGTTTTCACTTGCTCAGGTTTTGTATTTTTATTTTGACTGTATTTCAGTCCCATTAAATAGACATGCCACACAAAGGCAATCCAACTATGTGACATCCAGTCTTTCAAAATAGAGATTTTAAATTGAATAGTCTTTTTTTGCCTTGGAAAAAAAAAATCCTGAGTGAGTAAATGATATGGTGTTAGAAAAGAGATGTTGCATTTCATCTTAGAAATTTGTCTTTGGTTTAGCGCTTGTCACACAATGCCTAAGTCATTCTGTTTTGCTTAACTTTCTTCTACTTTTATTTCCACGGGAAGGCTTTTGACAGCATCATTTATAATAATGAGGAAGAATTCAACTAATTGGATAAAATTGCAAGTCTGTTAACAGCACTTGCATTTCTCCAGTACATTCACAGTCTTAGAGAGTCTGAAACAGAAAAAGATCATTCAAAGACAAAGTGGTCTGTTTTGCAAGTCAGATACACACTGAGAGCTTATCAGCACTTCAGGGCTACATTTCACAGGAATATATATTTTAAAATATGATTTAATAATTCTAGCTGTGCACTTCAAAAACTCTGCAGATAAGTAGATTTGTGAAGAACTGATGGAGCTGAAAAGTATCTAAAATCAGCTGATTAGAGTGTGGGTATCCTTCCAGAGTGCAGATCTCAATGTAGCAAAGGAATGTATGAAGAAATGGAGAAACAGTAGCTTTTTTTCAGGGTGGTTGTTTAGTTACCTAATTTCAGACAGGTCCTGTGTCTGCTTACTCTTTGAGAGCACATCTACCTGCTGTGGGAACACTGTCTCTACGGAGGTGTTTTCTACTGATACTTCTCCCACTTCCAATGCAGATTTTTTAAGCTCTGACTTGCACCCATACTGTATTACAAGCCTCTTCCTAAAATCTGTCCCTTTAATTAGGTCTTCCCTGATTTCTTCTTCTCTTCATCATGCTGTAAATTTGTCTCATTTTCTACACATTTGCTAGGAACTCCACAATAGAAACTTATTTTAGCTTTGATTCCTCCCCTCTTCTGTTAATTTTGACTTGATTTCCTAGTTGCCTCTTGGAATTACACTAACTGTGGTTTAAATATTGTTTATCTACATTTCCTGTAGGTCATGGCCCTTTCTTAGTAATATGTCTTCAATAGTGTCTTACAATCCAAGCAGGAGAAACACAGATTCTTTCGATTAACAGTAGATGCATACCTTCTAGTCACTGAAGTAATCCTGGGAGGAGGCTGGCTATGAGCAGATAACATGCAGCCATGATCAGAACCATAGAAAAGTCTCTCAGGATTCCTAGAAACCATGTTCCTCACTCTGTTCCTCATTTATTTATCTACAAAAGCCCGGAAACAAATAGTCAAAATCTACTCCAAAAGATCCATACAGATGTGACTGATCAAAAAAGCAGAATTTATTTATAAATGAAGAATGTTTCCCACTGTATAAGCTTTCCCCAGACTCTTATGGATCAACAAACTCGTTATTTTCCAACACTTATCCTCCGTCTGATGAATTAAAGTAATTAAACTTGTCTAAAAGACTATGTTTTCTGCATTTTGAGAATAATTTATTTGTACTTTGAAGCTATTTTACACGGTCTTATATTCACCACTGAGAACTTGTTCTGAACATTCATAGTTGATTACTTGGTTCTGCTATGAGTATGGTCTACCACAATTATCTTAATTTATGTAGAAATATCTTTAAAGGTTGGGATTTAAATTGCTTTTTCTGTGTCTTGCTTCTCAGACACTGTTGTGTTGTCCCAGAAAAATCATTTAGTGGAGACGGTTAAGCTTGACCATGACTTCCCTGGGCACTACCCAGGACCACAGCACGTGGGACAGGTTATCGCTCCCTTTTCTATTATATTTGCTTTGTGGAAGCCTCTCTGTCTGTCACTGCAGATCTTCACCCCTGCACTTCCTTTTGAGGATATGAGAAAATGAGAGGGCCTCTTTGCTGTACTAGTATGTAGAGCTTCGATACGTGAAGGAATGACCTGGAAATTAACTGAAAATAAATGCCATAAGCAATTGAATGGGGACTTTGCTACAGTAAATTAGTCCCAGTACTGCTTTTCAGAAATTGCTTGGAAGAGTTATATTTTTTCAGGCAGTACAGGCTTCTGTGCTTGGATTTTATCCGTGAAACTGTAAACCAATTTGATTCTTGGTAAATTTGTAATACTTTTTAGATTAACAATGACAAAGTGTTCTCATCCAAGAGATCATTCCTTGGAAAAAACATGAAGCTAAATGCTAAAGTCAGTAAAAAAACATTCAGTGCTCTCAATAAAGCACATTATATTCCATCAAAATAGTGTATTTATCAAATTAGAATTCCAGTTTGTTAAATTATAAAGAAGTAATTAACCAATCACCTATCAAGTGCACAGAATTCTCATTTTACAATTACAAAATTTGAACTAGATTACACATCTTTTATTCTCTTCCCTAACCCCAAAAATGGAGAAATGAAGAAAGATCCAACTCCTTTTTTCTTTTCCTCTGTCTGTAAAAAGTCGTTACACTTTTTTCTAGACATATCTTTTTCATCCAGTTCATTCAAAGATTCAGTTTAAGTTACAGTGACTGATCACTTCATACTGATGGACGTGCTAATCCCGATCTTTGTCAAAACTTCTCTAGACTTTATTATTACCTCCTTTGTGCTTGGCTAGATTGAACTGAGCTTAGGTGCCTTGTTTATATTACTTACAAGGGTTTGTCATAGAGTGCAGAACCAAATAGTGTATTGGGCAAAAGTGGTGGATATTAAAAATAGACTTGAACACAGGAAATAGTGAAACATTGCAGAAATAATGATGAAGTGCAGCCATCACTAAAATGTTACCAAAACAAACAAACAAACAAAAAACTCACATATACTAAAAAAAGGGCTATGATAATGAAATACTGTATCTTCTTAATATAGACTATGTGCAATTTGATTTTAGATTGCAGTGTATGATCCTATTTCCCTGGGAATCTGAAGAAAGGACTTTTTTAGAATGTATCTGTAACTCCACACTTGATTATGTTCTTTTCTAGGGAAACCAAGGCATGGGAGTGCCCTATTGTGCCTTCCTATGTGACTAGGCCATGGCCAAGGGTCGGAAACATACACAGAACCAGAAAGGCTGGAGGATTTCATTTTTCCTTTTAAATCCAATAGTTTATTCCTCCTCCTTATTTACATATTTGTTTGTTTGTTTGTTTGTTTGTTCAAAGCAGTGATGAATTTGGAATCTGATTCAAGATCATGTAAGTTATTTGGGTACCTTAAGACTGATATCAGTGGCCTTTGAACCTGTTACCAGTACTGTCTACCCGTGGTAATTCTGCACAAGTGAAGGTGATGCACTTAAATGGCATTTTAATAGAATGCATTTGGTGCAGCTTAATAAACAGTGTATGGTTAGTACGTGTTCATTTTTAAATTCAAATAATGCTCACATGTGGAACTAGAAAGAAAAAATGGCACAATATTTAAATGGGATCACTACCAATAACTTTGCAATAAAAACTCAAGGATTCAGTGTATTTACTCCATGACAAAACGTTAAGTATAGGTATTGGTGGTTGATAGCCCAAGATATTAACTAGGGATTACTTTATCCACTTACCTTATTGGACTTATTTACTGTTTACATTGTCTTACTGTTTATAGGCTTATATCATGTCTGTGCACTTGTGAAACTAACTTGGACTTATGTCCCGTGACAAATGGATTTGGACAAGACATTTCTCACAGCAAATTCTCTGTAGTGTACTCTGAAACTGTTGGGGTTGCTGTCAGTTTTTTTTTCCTAAAATCTTCTTCCTACCCAGCTTTGGAATTTAGAAAAGTGACTTTAATATCCTTTAAAAATGAATCTCCCTTTGTTCCCTGGCAAGTTCTGAAGTATGACTTCTTTCACCATGTTTTTTCCATTTCTTTTGTTATATCTTAAAAAGCTACACTCATTGATGACTCTGTGGCATACAATGGTATATATAGGATAGAGGCACATTAAGTTATTTTGGGGTTTAGTTTAGACATCAGGACCTGCAGAGCTATTTTGAGATGCTGCTTTTGTACAGGTTTAACTGTACAGACTTGAAGTACTTCGCTTGAATTTAAGGTTTCTCATTACGTAGTGATCTCAGTTTCAGATACTAGTTTAGACCTCTACAAACCAACGGTAAATCTTTGTTTTCACTTGCAGCCTATTCTTCTACTCAGTTCGTCTCCATGTCTACCTACCTCTTCAAAACTCACAGTTCTGCACTCCAGAGCTGTTCGTAAATCAAAATGCACTACTAACTTATTGTTCAGTTTTTTTCTTTTAATCTGCTCTGTTTTGCTTTCCTTATGCCCTGGTACAAACCATTTTCTTTTTCCCTCCATCATTTCTTTCTTTCCTCCACCCTTCTCTCCGTTTCCTCTCTTTTCCCTCTTTTTCTTCATTCATTCACCTTTACAAGTCTTTTAAATTAATCTATAATCCTGCTGTGTGACCTTTCACTTTCTCTTTGCCCACATGTGTATCGGTAAAGCAAGGATAGATATTTGTTTGATGTGTTTGCTTAGTTCTATTACTTTGTATTTTGGAATAAATGCATTAGAATATATATATATATATAAACGTATATATAGATTTGTGTGGATTAATCAAGAATTCAAGACAGATCTGTTTGCAGTTTGACAGTTAAAACAAAAGGTTACCTAAAGCCTGGTAAAAGTCTGCTCATAGCAGCATTTGTAAGAAATTGCTTTCTTCTTGTTGTGACAGACAACTTTCTAGCCTGCAGCATATAGCTGGGGCAGCAATAAGTCTAGCAGAACACAAGCAGAAAGATCTTTTAAACATTTGAAAGTCATGCACTGCTCTACGGATATAGCTACAAAAATAGAACTTTAATGGCTAGGAAAAGAGTTGAAGAAGGTGATGGAGATTGTAAAAACTTTTGGAAGAATACAGGCAAAAGACAGCGAAGGGTGATGCTCCCAGACACTCTTAAGTGGATTTTCCCTAGTTCTTGAAGCTTATTATGCAGCAGAACCAGACAAACATGGGCAATATCAGAATAGATATTCCCTCTTCTTGGCTTTATCATGGTTTCTTCTCTTGACTTTTTCCACATATCATCACTGCTTTGACTTACTAGAGAAGATGAGGAAGTATTTTAGAGAGAGAATTTAGGAGAGACAACACATCAAGGATCTTTATTAGTGAAGTTTTCAGTCACCTCTCCTTCTTCCAAAGCCTTTTGCCTGTTATGTACAAACTGCACAACAGGTGCAAACATGCAAAAATGTCTCTTTCTCAATAAACAGCAAAGAAAACACATGCACTACATTTAATAGCTATCAAATTACAACTTCATTTGCATTATTTATTATCTAATTATTTGCATCTAATTGCAAGTATCTGCACATCAGTTACATTTGCAAGTGTTCTATTTGTGTACTTGTCTGGCATAGGATTACTCTGAACTGCACAAGTTCTTCATCACCATTGCCCCATTTTGTAGTATGCAGGGTCAAGGTTCTACAATAAAGAACTATGTACTCTCCTGCTATGCTTGCCTGGATATGCTTTGGTTCCCAGTAGTGTACTCGTAGGCTACCAGGATCCTCTGAATACCCATGTGCACCATGTAGCAGATTGACATGAACCCAAAGAACTAAATGTTCTTCATTAGCTATTTTTAGTCCTTTCTCTTTTTTAAGGGATTTTTGCTATTATTTTTTTTAATGTAAGAGTCTTGGAAACTTTTGAATTTTTTCTTTTTTTTGCTAATTTCTAATTTCTTTACATGTGCAAAAATAAATGCATGCTAATGGACACACGATGGATAACTTCTGCTGTCATCTGAATAAATACCCTTTCTTAATCTTCTTTTTAGCGGTGCTCTGCACGTCAAAAGCTGATCAGTAAAGGTATAATAACACTCAGATTGCAGGTGTGGTTTAGTGCAGGCATATAATCTTCATAATCTTTTTGTTTTCTAGTTTACACTCCCCTACTTATGATGTTGGTATTAAAAGAATTTGGATCCGAGACTGGTATTTCATTTTAGTTTTTGTTTTCTAGTTTCTGGTAAATCATTAGAAATGTTATCCTCCCCAGTTCACATCTAGATGTGGTTTCAAATTTTGGGGCAAAAAAATAAATATTATTGGTTGCAAATATTTTCAGAATGTGAGCTGGTAAAACAAGGAATGTTCTTTAGCGTTCCTTTATCAATATATTGTCAACCATACTGTTTGTTTATGTTGTCTGCACTGTCAAAAATAACTTACAGGCCTTAGCATTTATGAAGCATCTTTACTTAAATGGACCAGATCATCTCCAGTTCAAAACAGCTTCTGTGACTGACATGTCTACTGGCCATCTGAAAGACAGCTGCCAACATGTGTCATCATCCCAAAAGATTGCTTACTCTTCTCCTCAGCAGGGAGCAATGCTACCTTGTCAGTCTGAGAGCAGAATCTCTGCTCATCTCTCAATTTTTTTAGTCTCTCATGACTTAAGTAATGTTGGTGGGTATTTTAGTTGGTTTCTTGCTCATTTTGCTCAGCAATGGAACCAAAAGAATTAAGATGTTTATGTCATTTTACGTTATTATGATAAAGCCTGAGTTTCTTCCACTTGTACTTGTTAAAGGGTACCTTCATTAATGAGTGATGACATAGTAATGCAAACAAAGTGTTTTAAAGGAAAGAAGAATCTCTGCAACTCTCACTCCCTAATTGTTTACACATATGATGGAGAACCTCTGTGAATCATTTGCAAGGCACCGTAATACTTTTCACATATTGTAAACTACTTGTAAAATAGCAGTGGGTCTAAATGCACCTCCATGGTAACTTGATTTTCTAATGAATCTCAAATATATATATATTAAATTAATTTTGTTAAGAATTTCTATTAGTCAGTAACAAATTATTGAATCTTCAATTTTAATTCGTCCAAAAGAGAGATCATTTGGGGTCATCTAGTAAGAACAGGCCTAAGAACCAAAGATTAATCTGAGAATTTTCTGATAACTGTGCCTTTTGGTCAAGTTTATATAATAATAGAAGATGTAGATAAAATTAATTTTTCAGTGTGGTTGAACTCAGTTGACATATAAACTGGCCAGAGGTAAAATTAATGGTTGAAAAATATGGAACTCAGTTGACATGTAAACTGGCCAGAGGTAAAATTAATTCTTGAATACTGTGTCCAAGTAAATCAACTTTTCATGCAAAATATAACAGTAAGTGAAACAAAACATTGAATATTCCACAGTTATGGAGTTTTTTCATCACTGACTCTAATATGTCTCAAATTAGTTTGAAAAACTCTAATATGTAATGATGGTGTGATATAAGAAAGTTTAGCACTCAATTCACTTCCATGTGGTCTAATGTCAGCTTTGAATCAAAAATTGGCTACAGTCTAAGCGACTGCATTCTCCTGTATCTATGGGGAAGAGGATGTCAGAGACAGGTTCTTCACAAAGTTGCATTCTCTCATGAGAATGAGAGACAGGGGAACTTAACCAAAAAAAAAAAAAGGTTCAGAGTGGATATAAAGAAAAAACTTTCACCCCACAAAGACAGTTCTGCAGTGCAGCAGGACGCCCAGACAGGTTGTGGAGTGTCCATCTCTTGAGGTCTTCAAGACCTAAATGGGTCAATTCCTCATGGAGCTGGACTGATCTTGGAGCTGGCCCTGCTCTGAGCAGGAGTCTTGACCAGATGCCCTCTGTGGACTGTTTCAACCTGAATTATCTCACATTCCCACAAACCCACTTGCTCTCACAAGAAACACAGAACAGTTTTTTTTTTTTTTTTTAATATTATTTTTAGCCCATCTCTCAGTTGTGCTTAAATGACAGTGTAAGGACTTCTAGGATCTTGGAATCAGAAAAGACCAATAACTCCTATGTCTGTCAGCAGTGATGTTTGCTGGAAGGACTTTGAGATCTCCCAGTTAAAGTAATAATAGCGTAAGACAGTGTAACACCTTGATAGTTATGTGGCTTTTTCCACCTCTGATCACTGTAGGCACACAAAGCTGCAAACACAGTCTGTACCCCTAAAGGGATATGAAAGTACCTTGGAGCTAAATATTTCATACTGAGAAGTTTAAGACAGGATTTTGGTCTGCTAGCTGAACTTGAAGCAATGATATGAATTTCTGAACCGAATACTGTTCCTTAGTATTTGAATCATTTTGTATTGAGTACAGTTCATGGCAGATAGTCTACCTGAATGTTCTTCCAGCTCTTTAATCCAAAAGCATGAAGCTGATTCTACAGCATGAAAACTAGCTCTCTCCTCCTGAGATAAATTGAATTTCTAAGAGGAAAAATGAAAAGGGTTTTCAAGTTTATGTTATGCACCAGTCCTCAAGACAGATCCACACTTTAAAGCATGGCTCTGTGAAAACACTTAAAAAATTATGGGTACAAATTGAGAACTTGAATATATCTCAAGAAATTTTCCTTGCACAGATGAAAAGTTCTTTATATGTGTATATATATATATACTATATATATCTTTATATATGTATGCATATATATGTTTATATATGTATATTTATAAACATATCATATATACATTTGCCCTCCAATGTTTTTTATACAAATGTTCATACAAAACCTGCTTACAACACTGATGTAGAAATCATCACCTGAAATATGTCTCTTAAGTTAATTAATTTGGCTGAAATTGTCATTATATCTCAAATATGTATTCATGGACAATGTTCAACTTGAGCAACACGCAAAGCAATTGCTAGATAAACAGCAAGAAAGCTCATTTAGTTAAGAAAACTAAGACTTAGGTGAACTTGGGTCAAAGTTGCCATATAGCCATAGGCATGCTGTTTAATTACTTTGTGTTTCAATTAGCCAGCTGTAAATTGAGAATCTTAGTAATATCTACTTTCCTGTATATTCAGTCTTAGCTTTGATGAGTTTATCAGCTAAATAGGAAGACAAAAAGCTTTTTAACATATGGGTGTAGAAATATCTCACAAAACACCTTTGCTGGACTGCTAGGTATTACTGTGATCACCAGTGCAAATAAGTAAATAACATCGAAGTTGAAAACAACTGTCTAATTCTGCAACTGGTCTTTTTTATCATAATTATAGGAAATCACATAGGCACGCATCCCATTGGGAGTATCTTTGGAGGTTCAACCTCTAAAACTGCTGCAGTCATGAGAAATTAAATGTCACACAATATTCTCATTTGCTAGATGAATAAAACATCTTTTGCATAGTTAAGAATATGAAGAAATACAACTATTTCTTTTGAATAGTTTGAATAATAAGGTGATTTCATAATGGACCTATGTAAACTGATGCAAAATTTAAATTTCAGCTACCTAGGTACATGTGAAGAGTACACATAGTCAGTAGAAGAACCTTACAACATATTGCTACCTATTGCAGTATGAATATGTAAACTGTTAACTGGTTTATTACAGTTTCTTACAGAAAGGATTTTGAATACTCCAGTACTTTTCTAGATTAGTTATTTGCCACCAGCACCCAGTGGCTCCAGGGATTAGACACGCAGCTTGAATTTTCAATTAAAATTGGTCTGTCTTTCAAAAACATCCTTGTCTGCAGTTGAAAGCTAAGGGTACAAAGGTTTCTCTTCAGTCGGTGATTTTCAATATCGAGTCCATCTTTTGGTACACCTGAAATAAACAGCATTACACTAATGATTATAGAAAGGCAATGAAATTTTGAATACTTCAGTTTGATTCTGAGCTCAGTATAAAAGAATTGTTATTAATAGAAGTTATTGCCTTTGTACCTATCAATTTGCTCTATTTATGTTCAGAGGATAAATGGCTAATTTTTAAAGGCAATTCGCTGCTCCCAGAAAGCATTCAATTGACATCTATGGAGGCTGAACTTCTTTATTTAGACACAGACTATATGTGAAATGAGCAGCAGCTGCACAAGGCTTGCAATACTGCCCTGCCAATGTGGCATACATCTGGCCAAAGGGAAAATCCCTTTAGGGGATTTTATGAACAGAAGGCATTTGTTATAAGGAAACTGGAAAGGAGTCTGGTTCTGTGTTCCATTCTGGACACGAGCAACTGCTTAGAGTAGTCTTTGATGCTGTGAGCATTTTCAAGGAAAGAGGAGAGAATTAAATGTCTTTGTGCCTTCTTTTTCTTCCTCATGTGAAGCAGAATGATAAGATAATGAAAAGTGTTCAAAATGTATTGTCTCTGAGATACTTAGTGTCATCTCAGTGACAATTTCAGTCTTTGAGATATTTCAGTTCAAAGGCTGTGACTGGCTGAGAATAGAAGTATCTTCCCAACTTCTGTACTATTCAATTGTGTGAATATATATATCTACACACAGAAAACCTATAGAATACAAATTTACCAAAAGATGTCTTAAATATCTTCTCCACTCATTGTGTAATCATGTAGCTCTCGTCTAAAAATACCTCATTGCACATTTTATTTTCAGAAAGGATCAAAATGTCAAATCTAGGAACAGTTCTAGTACAGATACTATTGTTTCTCTTAAATTAAAAAGAAATGCAAAGGTCTCTGAATAAATTAGAACAGTTGCCATAGAAACATACTGGGAAAGAAATATTTATAGTTGCTGCAAGCAATCATTTTGCAGTTTAATACTTGAAAATGTCAAGCAACACATAATCTCTAAAACAAAATAAAATGGGTGTGTTTCTTTGTTAGTCCTTATATTCAAAATTTTCTTTTATAATATATTTTCATTTATTGTCTTGAGGAAAATAAAAAAGAAGCAAGAAATCAAATCCTAATATTCCCTCACTGGCTAAAAGCATTTCAACTGTAAAGACAAATAACATCTTTCCAGACTTAAGACTGCTATTATACATATGTGACATCATTGAAGTCAACAACTGTAGATTTTCAAAGCTAATTAAGTTAAAAATCTTTTTCAAGTATCTAAACTCTAATGTTAATTGCAACTACCAAAATGTACATTTCTTATTCGTAAACGGAAGTTATCTAGTATCTGATACTTCTACTAAGATGAGTGTTATTCCTAATTTCTGTATTTGAATAGTACATTATAATAACGTATCAGGAAGCAATGGAAAATTATCTTGGTATATATTAGATTTATATATATATTACCCATATTGTGTAAAGGCATTGGTATCATAATCCAGCTTTCAGAAAGCATGTGCTTCTCTGAGTCTTAGGCATGCATTGACTACATGGCACCTGATAGTTAAGACCTTCCTTAATGGGACTGAACATTGAAGGTGCAGTTGGTGGCCACCTGAATGTAAGGTGGCAGAAGGCTGTTCTCCTTCCCTCTCGCAGATGGGGTTAAGGAAGAAAAATGTTGATGCACTTCAAAGTAACACAGACTGTTGCACAAATGAAAATAAGTCCTTAAATTAAATATTCAGTTCCTATCATATGCACTATTTCAGCACAGTCTTTTAAATGGTAATGTGTTTTTAACTTTGACTTATTTAAATATTTGAGCAACTGCCATACAGGTTCTGCATTCAAGTGAATCCTACCTTGGCACATCACTAACCATATGCATACTTGCATACGTATGGATATCTCTAAGGAAATCAGAGAAGGTTAAGAAGATAGATGGAAGGGAAAGACTACAAAATAAAGACAAATAGTTTTTACTAAATTCCATGAATGAGAAATGAATCCCCTATTAAAGCGAGAGGGATTCTTTCCTTGTATTGTTTGAATAGGGGCTAAAAGCTGAATTAATCTTACCTGTCTCAAATACTGATACAAATAGTGTGAAAGAACAGAAATAAGCCAGGCATTTACTTTTGATATACGCTCATTTATTTTCAGGATTTTATGCTGCAAATAACTGCAAAATGATGTCAATTGTAGAAGAAAATCATTTCTAGAGATGATGAAAGCATAATTATTGCACTGGATAGACCCACATGCATTTACAGAAGGCCACTCCTTCTGAAAGTTCATCTCCTCCTATTCGGCAGTGCAGAACCTGAAGTATTAAGAGCATTAAGTAGAGGCAAAACTCTTAGCAGGAGCAAGAGCTCAGGTTTTCTTCTCTCGGGGAATGTATTTCTTCGTAGGTCCATGTATGATTTTGCTGTCAATCACAACAGGATCTGCTAGCTGTCTGCTTTGTTTACCAAATTGGAAATGATAATTTCATTATTTATATAATATCCAGGGAGAAAAATGAAGTTGGCATTTCTGCTTATATATTGAAAGGGAAACTTCTGAGTGCTACAGGATGTTTTCTGTTTAAAGATTTGGATTCCTTGATTGTTTTAACTGTGCTATAAGTTGTTTTAGAAGATGTTTGCTTATTTTTGTCACGTTCTTCATCTTGTAAACTGTTGGTTTGCTCTGTCTTTTCCCTGTTAGAGAATTGTTTCCATATATTTGGAAGATGCGCCTGTTGCATTCTTTCTTTTGCTTTTTCAGTTTAAATAACATATTTCATTAAAAGTTTCTAGAAATAAACAGATATTTCCAGCAGTTTGCTAGATATTTAAGCTTTGTGTTATCACTCATGATGAAACATGCTGTTTTAATTGCCCCTGCCATCCATTATATTCTTAGGAATGTCTTCTTTTCTAATGGAAGAAATTCTTTTAATGTATATATAATTGATATTCTAATGCGCTACATGTCAGCAGTGTATTACAAATGTGTAGTGCCACTGATGATTAAGTCAATTGCAATATTTTTCAGTGCAGCAGCAAGTACAAAGATAATAAAATGTATTCAAGGAACATCACAGATACATTAAAAAAAAAATAAATGGCATATTAAGCAGTGTGCTGTGAAGCAAAGAGAAGAATAAAAAGTATATAGCTTTACCTCACGTATTCCAAATAATCTAGATTAGGAAATACTGTCTCACACTTATTTACATGCCAGCCTCCAGCAGGATGCAGCTTGACCTCAGGTTGACTCCACAGTCACAAGCTAAAAGGAACAGTTATGCAACTCAGAGTGGCTAGAATTAACCATACAAAACCCCAGAAGGCTGGAGTGATGGTACCCAGAAATCATTGAAGTTTAAGGAATTATATTTGCTTGTTTCATTGAAAGAACTGGCTTGCATTATTGCAGATCCATCTCTACTGTGCTTACAGACCATTATCTTTCAATTTCTTGGCATAATTTTCTATTTGCCAGCTTGTTTGTTGGAAAATACAATAATCTTCCCTTCAGATGTAAGTTGTTCAGTGAAGGACCAGGAACCCTTCTTCCATTTAAGCAGAGAGAAAGGGAAAGAGAGGAATAAAAAGACGTAAAAATTCAGCTGAGATTTTTCTTTAAAAGTTTCATTTTTTTATTATTATCAGTATTCTGAACTATTTCTCCAGTGAAAGAAAACATTTTTTTAAGCAAGCAACAAACTTCAGAGGCTGCAAATAAGAGGAATAGCAGGTCCTCCTTTTCACATTTTTGCCCTTTTGGTGACTAGTGCAAGGCAGGATATAGCAGAGCTATTGCTCCCCAGTACCACTTAGAAAAGTGGGACTACTCTGTGAAGTATCTGTCTTCATAAAGAATAAAGATACTGTAAACTTCCAGCAGGATGTTTGGAGACCCATAGCATCTCCTGAGGTTCCCTGTGAGTACTGACCTTAGAAAGCAGTAAATCAGAATTCTTATGTTAGAAAATAGACATAATTAGCGATAAATCCAGATCAAATCCAAAAGGCTAGTCTGTCCACCTCTACTTTTAGATATCATTGCAAGAACATGCCACAGGATTTAGCAAGGTTTAGATATGACTGCTGAAACCATACCTGACTTTCTGAGTTGTGTCTCATGCCCCAGTTGTGGTACTGAGATCCACCCTGAGAGGCGTGGAGTTTTGCCAGTGTGGGAAAGCAAAACCTTATGAAAAGGTTTGGCAAGAAAGAGAGATGGGAAAGTCAATAGCACTACCTGCTCCCTTGTGGTCTTAAATAAGACCTGAAACATGAGCCTTGTGTTATTTCAGTCAGATCCTTACATGACCTTTCTCCACCAGTTTTTCTTTCCTCCTTCTTTCATCTTCTGTTAAACAAAAGTCAGGCTTATCAAAGTAAGCTGCCATCTTTTGCACATTTCTCTGCACCTCTGTACTGCAGTAAAGTTACTGCAAGAAACATAACCATGACTTCGCTGTAGCACACAGCTAGTGCTCCACAAGAGATGTTCTGTTAAGGCTGGTAATGACCTGTGTTATGTTTGCATTACTCCAGCACTGAGGTTCAAAGTAAGGGTCAGCTTTAGAAAAATAAGCCCTGTTTTCTATATTTGCAATACTTATATATATGTATCTGCAGTGAGAGTGCTTATGGGTAAGCACTGCTTATGAGTTGTTGAGATCGATGATAAGAGAGAGAACAATTATTCCAGGTCATTTTAGCTTTTTCTTTCATTCCACCCCCAGAAGGAATAATTAGTACTTTCAGGATCACAAACAAGATGTTCAGCCAATGCAGTCCTCTATAAAACCCGCAGAGAAAGGTGCAAACATTTATAATGGAAAGCTTAATTATTTAAATTTCAAATACCTCACTTTTGGTTGGTTAGTGCTTTATTTTGTTTTGGTTTTGTGTTTTGCATTTTGCTCGTTTCCAAGAACTCTAAAAGATTTGTAATGGTCATTATCTTCCAAGAGACTTAAAAAGCCTATCTCTATAACCAAACTTCAAATATTTAATATTGCAGAGTGAAAAGTTCATATAGACTGTTGTCTGAAAGGCAAATACTTCCTAGAGAATGAATATCATCTAGGGATATTAGCAAGCTGAAATTCACTAAATCTCTGACAGCTAGACATTTGTTCTGGTATAGAGAATTATTAATTTACTGAACTTCTGACAGCAAATTAATGTTTTGTATAAAATGCACAGTACATCTGAAACCCTGAGAGTATGCAGATCATAAAGGCTGATGGGAAAAAATTCAGTGAGACACTTTACAATATAATTTGGAGATAGAGTTTAATATAAGCATATTAAAAATTTGAGCACTTTTTTTTCCTTTTCTTTTTTTTTTTGTGAGTAATGTAGTTGCAGTTAAACCTTTCCAAGCTCTCAGTTTTAAGCATTTGTAAAGCTATGGTATATTCCTGAAAAAGAAACAGGAGTCCAGTTCAAAATTAAATCATGACCAGTTTTCATACTGCAAGGAAAATGTTGGTAAGACTTATTCCACACTAAGAATTTCTTCAGCAGACTTTATTATACTGTTGTCTGCCTAGAATTACTGACTATAATATCACAGCTAAAAAATAAATCTACCGAGGTCATGATGTAGTAGCAGCGTGCTCAGAAGTTCCACACACTAGTGGGAAACACCAGGAGCTTATTCTTCCTTCGCTGAAATCCCAAATACAGATATATTTGGCATCATGCAAAAAAAAGTGGTGAGCAATTGCATTGTGCATCATTTTTGGTAGATATATTATTATTACTATTATTATTTTCCTTTTCTCTTTCTTTTCTCTCTTAGTAAAGAGTCTTCTTTTTTTTTTTTTTTTTAATCTCAACCCACGAGTTCTACTTTGTTGTTTTTTTCCTGATTCTCTCCCCCATCTCATTGCTCTCTCTCCAGGACGGGGGAGTGAGTGAATGGCTGTGTAAGTTTAGCCGCCCGCTGGGTTAAATTACAACACCTACACACATACCTGTTTAGAAACAGTAGCAGATATCTTCCAAGACAAATGTTCAAACTTCTTTATTTTTATGATTTATTTAGTATTTTTTTAAAAAGAAAAACCAAGAGTTTATCCAAATACTTTTTTCTGTCTAGGTAGAACACGTGCATGCTTCAATATGCAGAACAATTCAGAAAAAGAATCTTCTATAAATATAATTTCATTATTTGAGCTCACAATAATACTTTTGACTGAAAAGCTGTCCTTTTATTTTCTGTGCCTTTTGCCATCACCATCAAGGCTTTGCATAGTAATGAAACTCACATTTTACGGTCTTAACTAGTTTTAAACAATCTGGGGAAAAATTGCCAGTTAGGACACTGACAAAATCTGCTTTTTCTTGCAGGGCTACATATATATATGTCTGCATGTATATTTATGAGTTTGTGTATGTGGGCAGTGGGTGTGATTGTAGCACTTGAGCTGGCAACATCCCCTATAAAAATGTCCAGCACTCCTTTAAACAGCTTATGACTTCACCAAAACCGAAATGTTTGGATAGAAATTTTCCACTGTAGGTTTATGCATCAGACAGTATCTTATTCAAAACAGTCAGACAAAATAGCTCAGCTATTTCAGAGAATGAGATTAGGCAAAGTATGTTGTTTTATCAGTGTTACAGAATATCAGAGAACAGTGCCTTGCAAAAGCTGGAACAGAACCCAGAAGCTGTTAGTTGTGCCACCTCTTTCTGGCAGCATAGAAGCAAAGCCAGATGCTGACTCAGTGTCTGCTTTGCTTTCCAATTCACAGAGAGGAAAGCAGAAAGATTTTGATTCCACTCTACCTAAGGCATTGACTACAGGTTCGTTACCTGAATGTTTTGATTGTGACCCACAACAATGGAATTTTATTTTAAATGCAAGTTATAAGAAAGCGCAGAGAAGACGAAGCCAACACCTCTCTGCTAAAATGTAGTTCATGTTACAAGTTATAAAGGATAGTAATTAGTGGATTTTCTTGTTTTCCTGCATTATGATGTTTTTCTAATTAGATGATGAAAAGACTCTTTTTTTACATTACTCTTGTAACGTAAGAACTTTGGAAGATATCTCTCATCTTTTCTCTATTAGATAACTTTTTAAATCTGTGATATATGAATTCGAAGCATACTTGCATTCAGTAATGCAAGTCTATTTATCAGAGAAACGTTCAGAATGCATTCCTACAGCTAAACAGGTATTAATAGCCTGAGTGAAGAAATGTCCATGATACGAAGTTCTAGCCATACCCTGGATCTTAATCATCAAATTACAGACTGGCTTGAGTTCGAAGAGACCCCTTGCTGCAGGCTGGGTTGCCACCCTCTAAATCAGGCTGCCCAGGGCCCCATCCAGCATGGCCTAGAATGCCTTCAGGGATGGGACATTATACTTTTCATCGTTCCTAGGATGAGCCACTCTCTACTCCCTGGCTAAACTCTCACCAATTTCAGTCAGACCTCAAAAGCAAGTGATTATGGGAGAGAGGTTGCTCATCTTTCAAGGAAGTGAGACATTGTAGTGGAAATGCTAAGTCACAGCTTGAACCAGTGATTGAGCACCTGGTGGGAAGGCAGGGCTAACCCAGGGGAGCTCAGGTGCATGCAGTGCACCTGAGTGGCTAGGAGGGGTGGAGCCAGGATCCACCCCTTCCCAGACCTCATTTAAGGGTTGGCAGTGGAAGGAAAGGTATCTTGCTGGAGATTCCTGTGTATTTGAGGCCTTCTGAAGGTAAGCAGCTGTTTTCCTTTGTTTCTGTGCTGGCAGCTGTTGCATTTGAGCAGATCCTCAGTTGCTGTAGCCTGGGGTCTTGCTACTCAGCTGTCATTGCCATGCTTTCCATTGCATTACAGATGCATATGTGAGATGACCCTATTTCTGGAAGTGTTTAAGGCCAGGCTGACTGGGGCTCCAGGCAGTCTGATCTAGTGGAAGTTGTCCTTGGCCATGGCAAGAATGGGTTGGAACCAGATAAGATTTAAGGTTCTTTCCAACTCAAATCATTCTATGGTGACTCTGATTATTCTCTTCCAGATGTTTTTTTGCATCACTCATTGCCTCTAAGTTTGAAGCTGGCTTCTGGTTGACAAATCTGTGTGTAACAGTCTACACAGATGCTTGGGCTGAAGAGAAGCCTGTGTACTGCTGCCTCTGTTTGTAGAACATTGTGTCCTAATTAATTCACTGAGGGTTTTGTTAAGCAGTCTGTCGAAGTTATTAACAGAAAGTGGGTGTAGCTGTGTTTAAGATAGTATTCCCTCCTTCAATGGCTCTGCCTCCAACCAGGTGAGGCAGCAGCACTTGGTGAATCTGCATTTATCAGGAAAGTGAAGTATTTCTGAAATCTATTTGCATGTTATGAGGTAGGTGTGATTTCACTGGAGAACATTCTAATACCAAGATAATAGACACTATAAAACGTTGTCAGCCAGGTTCTCATAATCAGTACTTGCAACTGCCACACAAAGTTTGCTAATGTTTACATTTTTTACTCCTGTTAAAGACAGCTTCTTTTGAACTAAAATATATATTTCATGGCTAATAAAAGAGCATATTAGATTCTTCACAGTTCAAATTGATATGGTGCAAATCGTTATGGTACAAACAAACTCAGCTGTGTCAAGTGAGGTTCAGGCATGGGCTTAATGGAATAGTGAGGAAGTCTGCAGACCACATCAAAAGAGACTCTGATAATATCAAAATAAGTGAAAATTCATAAGCAAATCATGTAAATTGTTTTGCTGTCTATACAGTTCTTTTGAAAATCAGATAGGAAGACAATTAAAATGTATCAAAATATAGAGGACATTTCTCACTGGGAGCAAAACTGGTGCTTTATTCCTATATGTTATTCAGATTGTTTAATTGGATTCAAATTCTTTTCTGTTCATGTTTTTACATTTGATGCATCCCCTATTACAAATCTTCCACCACTTAATTTTTATTTACTGACACTATAAATTGTCTTGTATTTTTGAATAACATTACTGTCTAAGATTTAGCTTTGGGTGTGTTCAGAATTAAATGTTGTCCACATCCTGTAGTCAATGCATTTTGTATATACTAGATACTTAAACAGTGGCGCAGTACTCTTATTAGCATCTACTAACACTTGACAATCAGGGCCATTTGATTCCTTCAGCTTCTGAAAACAAAAAGAAGGCAAAAGCCTTGTTGAGTATTTGCACACTTTTTTTTCTTCCAGAGCCTCAAATGCTCTAGAAGTTCTGCCTCAGGTAGCTTGATAGCTCTTTCCTGATTTAGGTGTATAACTAGCAGGAGGTGGGATCCACTTGACCCAGTGGGGTAATAGCATTTTTGCAAAGAGGCTTGCCATCCTGATGAGGGTGCTTTAACCTTGGCATGGTGATAGCATTTTGCAATTATGCGAGCGAAGAGAGGTCAGCGGTGGGGAAAATACATGAGGCAGGATAGTGGAAGGCACGCATCCCTCTGGAGGAACAAAACAAGTGGAGAAGAGGCTCACCTTTAATGCCTGTCCACAAACATATGCAGCCTGGGAAACAAAAACTAGAACTGAGACTCTGCAGGACTGGCACTGCTGAAAGAACTGGGAAGCAGTGTGCTAGGTTGCATGACAGGAGGTCTGTGATGGGTGCTAGGGGCTCTATAGGTTGTGGGTTGCCACTTACATAAATGTTAAAGTATGGAGCTGAGTGATGAGAGATAAGAACTGGCCTTATTCATGCCTCTTCTGTTAAGTACTGGGTTCCTTATGTTTCCCTGTAAAATCTTTCCTCAGTGTTTTGAAACAAAGTCAATGTAATATTCACCAACAGCCTGCAGTGAAAATCTGTACATAATAGGATATGAAATAAATTAACACTGGTGTGCTTCTGAAGATGATGTCGTTATCACATCATAAAACCTCCATGTGGTAATCATCTAGTGTTTGGGATTTCATCCTGACATAGTATTAAAAAAAAAAATTAGATAGCAGCAATAAACTTGTTATCTACTTCTACATTTTTTTTAAAGTTATGTTTTAAATGTGTAACCTTTTCCTGTTCCTTCTGTTTGTACTTCTCAGAAAAACCTGTGACTTAGGTAAGAACAAAATTGGATCAATTTGCTCCAGGGTGAATGAACCTTTAATCTCCTACTGCTATTTTTATTCTTGTTAGAGGCTTTCTTTTTTCTTTTTATCCCTCAGCATCCCATGATTTTTATTTAATAATTTATTCCAGCAGGTTTTTGTTTCAGAGACATGGATCTCTGAGAGAAAGTTAACTAATAAGCTATTTTTATAAATAGTGATGAACTTAGATTTACTGCATGATATTTCCTTATCTCCAATGGATCGTGTGTAAGATTTTAAAATACTACTTTAAAGCTTATTTCAGTTCATGACTAGCACTTCTTGTAGTAGCATTTATTATTGTCTAGTTCTAGAAGAGGATTATAGGAGTAGCAACTACTGCTAATACTAACAGCAATCATAATAACAACACAGTAATAAGTGGTAACAATAATACTATTGCTACTATTACTACCACTACAACTGCTAATACTATGCTGGCCGTCATGTTTTCATGAAGTCAGAAATCAAGATTTGAACTGTCAATTCCACTGACTTCAGAACTACCCTAATTTTTACTAGCTGGGGATGTCTCCCAAAATTTCACAACCAAATCCAAGTTCTTCAGTCATTGCTCTTTTGAATGGTACTTCGCACTGAACTCAGCAATACTACTTAGCAGGAATAAGAGCTGTGTAGCAAGCTTCTGACATTCTTTTACCATTAGGCAAATGCCTATGACTTGACACCAAATAGTGAACAGGAAGCATGTCTGCTGTGTGTTTTGAAGTCTGGCATAATGTCTATTTCCTGTATTTTAATAAAAGTAAAATACATACTGAATTAGCCAAAAAGAGTACATTAGAACAATCATAGAATCAGCTAGGTTGGAAAAGACCTACAAGATCATCCAGTCCAACCATCCACCTACCACCAATAACCCTTCTAGACCATGTCTCTCAATGCTATATCTAAATGTTTCTTGAACGCCTCCAGGGACGGTGACTCCACCACCTCCCTGGGCAGCCCATTCCAGTGCCTGACCACTCTTTCAGAAAAGTAGTGTTTGCTAATGTCCAGCTTAAATCTCCTCTGATGCAACTTGAGGCCATTCCCCCTTGTCCTGTCACTAGTTACAAGAGAGAAGAGGCTGACCCCCAGCTCACTACAACCTCCCTTCAGGTAGTTATAGAGAGCAGTGAGGTCTCCCCTGAGCCGCCTCTTCTCCAGGCTGAACAATCCGAGCTCCCTCAGCTGCTCCTTACAAGGCCTGTGCTCCAGACCCCTCACCAGCTTCGTCGCCCTCCTCTGAACACGCTCCAGGGCCTCAATGTCATTCTTGCAGTGAGGGGCCCAAAACTGGACACAGTACTTGAGGTGGGGCCTCACCAGGGCTGAGTGAGTACAGAGGGAAATAAACAATAATGGTATTGTGGTACAGTACGGCATTATGAGACCTTTCATTCTGCTGTCTTTCACACTAATGTAAAGACATCTAGCGAATTAAATAGTACGACATTACCTTATAAATTTAACTAAAAATAAAATATGCTCAAGAACAAAAAAGTCTTATGAGTTATCAAAGTATAAAATCATGGCATCTTCTCATTCACTGTAAGTGAAAAGACAGTGTTGTATTAATATTAGAAATAGAAGCAAATTACGCTTCTACATTTACACTGTGCTTGTTGAAGAGAGCAAGGTGGGGGGGAAGATTTCTAAAGTAGTTAAAATGATTTCTCTTTCTAACAAGATAAAGCGATATTTCTTGCTCTGCTTTAGTTTAGAGCAATGTGAGCCCTATATTTTTAACAGTGGATGAAAACACTTTTGAAGCCTGATAAATTTTCATGCAGTAGTTTTTGCATGATGGGCCTTCTTTTTGAATTTCTAAATTACATATGCTGATACTCTGGAAGTCTGGTGTTAATATAGAGGTATTAATGTTGCATTGCGAATGAACAGTATGTGGCACTCAGTACTGAATCTCATTCCAGAGTGTTTTCCTCAAGGCATTACTGACTGATGCTGAACTCTGGGTTAAATTCACCTTCTGCTGAAGTAATTGAAAGAGTGAAGCAATCAGCACAACACTGCTAGAAAAGCCAGTAAGATTCCCTCTTTCGTAAGATGTGAGAACTCTGAATCGTTACTGCTAATTGTACAGTCCAAGTGCCTGGGGTGGAAAATACATGCGTGTCGGTAATCTATTTGTGAGCTATTCCAAGATGACTGTGTATGTGCTCAAAACTGTATAAATAAATGCACAGGAATCTGGAGACTAACCTGTGGAATCCCTGCGATGTTCTTTGAACTAAGTACAGATACTCAGGGAACTGCAAACAGGAATAAACAAATGCTATTGATCCGTTATCCTTACAGAATATATAAGCTAACTACTTGAGCTAAAATTTAAGTCAATTTACCCTTTTATTTTTCAATTACAGACAATGATTTTTGGGCAAGTTTCACACTGTCTTGCGTCTTTCTTACAGTTTGACTACATAACACTAAATGAGTCCTATCTAATAGATGTAAGAGTCACTGGAGGATCTGAGTGACACTGCTTCCTTCTCTTCTCTCACAAAAGTTTGCAGTTCACTAGCAAGCAGTTGTACTCAGATGCAAGTATCTGCATTCCTTTTCTAGGTATTTCTAGCAAATATCTTTTGTTGTTATTACATCTTCTAGATTTCATGTTAAGTTGGTGATGTTCACAAGATCTTAGTATCTTGAGAGGCAGAGTTCCACTGGGTAATGATGTGAGGTGTTTCCAATTCTTAGCATTGGTTTTGCTAGCTTCCCATTCTACTGATCTCTTTATCTGTTATGGAAAAAAGATTAATTCAAGTTCCTTAAGTAAATATAGTAAATAGTTAAGACTGGGCTTTACTAAGTGATGAAAAAATCATCATTAAAACTTTCAGTGATTTAAAGAAAAAAAAAATCCTTCAGTTTAAGGACAAAATGAAACTTGCCTAACTTTTAAAACTTTCAATATCCCACAGACATACTAGGCAATTGTGTAGTTTAGCCTGAACTTCAGTCTGTTACTAAAGTGTATTCATCCATCAGATTAGATATTTCTAATACAGAATTGCTGTTCTTATTAAATTACTTACACTGAACTATCTATATCTTGAATGTATGGCAAACTCCCTATCATTATTTAAAACACAAGCTATGAAATGATGTTGTACCACTCTCATGAGGTGATTAGATTAGAGAAGGTATATGGCATACTCAATAGTGATATAACTCAGTACAATTTTTATGATGTAATATGTGGTTTGTAAATAGAACTTCCTTGACACTTCCGAAAATTGTAGATTTTTAAGCCATCTGATTATCTTTTTAAAGTATTATTTTTCCTGGTAGTTTCTGATGGATCCTGGTAAAATAGTCTTGATTCATGAGTTATTTTGTGAAATTGTTATGAAGGTCAAACTATGCAGTCATAATTACCCCCTTTTCAATTAAAAAAAAAAAAGGCTTAAAAATAGGTGAATTCAGATAAATCCCACCAGTTGTGTTTGACAGTACATGCAGTGACTTCCACGTATTTTCTATAATTGCACATTAATTCTTTGCTTATTTGAGTGTTTGTGAAAAGGAAATATACAGTGGGCAGGAAGTGTCCATGGAAGAGTACTGGTCCTAAGGTGGACCCGTTGTCACTGTTCTTCTCCTGGACAGAGAGCCATTGACCACAACTTCCCGGCTGTGACCATTCAACCAATTCCTTATCCACTGGATATTCACTGCTTCAAATCTGTATCTTTCCAATTTAGAGATAAGGATGTGATATGAGACCATGTCAAAGACCTTGCAGAAGCCCAGGTAGATGACATTAATTGCTCTTCCATTTGTCTGTTGGTGCCTTTACTCCATTGTAGAAGGCCACCAGACTGGTTGGGCAGATCTGCCCTTTGTGAAACTGTGCTGGTTGTCACTTCCTTGTGTCATATGCGCATGTATAAATCTAGTCTCTGATTTTCCAAGACGCGGAGGTGAGGCTTACTGGCCTATAGATCCCCAGGTCTTCCTCTCTATGTTTCTTAAAAATGGTGATGCTTCCCTTTTTCGAGTCACTGGGGACTTTGCCCAACCACCGTGATTTTCAATTACAATGGAAAGCGGCATGGCAAATGCATTGGCCAGTTGCTTCAGGACTCTGGGTTGCATATAATCAGGCTTCTTAGACTTGTACACATTCAGATTCATCAGGTGGTCTTGAACTTTCTCTTTGCTTACAGTGGTAAGGATTTGCCCAGTGATGTGGTTGATGCCCCAACCCTGGAGTCTTTCAAAGTGAGGCTGGATTAGGCCATGGGCAACCTGGACTAGCTGTGGATGTCTCTGTTCACTGCAGGGGAGTTGGAACAGATAGTCTTCAGAGGTCCCTTCCAACTCTAAGGATTCTATGATTTTGCTTCCCTGACCTCCACGTAGAAGTTCAAGGGTATGAAGGATATGAGAAGCCTGACTTCTAGTGAGGACTGAGGCAAATAACTTGCTGAGTACTTCAGCCTTCTCTGTGTCTGTTTTTGCCATTTCTCCCTTCTCATACATCAGAGAGGGTACATTCTTCTTGATCTGCCTCTTCTGACCAATGTACTTGTAAAATCTCTTGTTATTTTTCACATCTCTCACCAAGTTCAGTTCCATCTGTGCTTTGGCTTTCCTGATCCCATCTTTGCATACCCAGCTGGCATCACTGTATTCTTCCCAGGCCACACATCCCTGCTTCCACTGTCTGTGCATTTCCTTCTTATCTCTCAGTTTAACCAGCAGGTCCTCATTCAGCCATGCCAGTTTCCTGCCTCATCTTCTTGATTTCTTATACTGAGGGTTGGAGAGCTCTTGTGTACTTGGAAAGGTGCACTTAAAGGGCTGCCAGCTCTATTCTGTTCTTTTGTCCCTGTGGGCAATTTCCCAGGGAAATCTTACCCAATAATATATTAAACATGCAAGTATATGTTTGCATAGATACCATCAATATCTTTCAAGGTCTAGTCTTTATTAATAAATGTTCAATAAGGGATGGCACACAGTCTTTAAAAAAGAGCAAATACTCAAAATAACTACTGCAGTGAGAAATGGAAAAAAAAAGATTGTAATGTGCCTCTGCAAAAGAGTTGCAGAATAAATTTCAGTTAAGTATGATCCTGAAAAATAAAAACTCCTGTCAGCTGCTTCCCCAAACAGATGGCTGTGATGGATACACTTGTTAAATTGTCAACTGTTTTACAGTGTAAAAATTTGAGCATTTAAAATAATATTAAAAATGTATTCCTTGTTCTGCTGTTAGACTTATAAAGAAAAATAGTTGTAAAGGCTCAGAATCCTGCAGCTGGATTGTCTGTTTGAAAATACAAAGAAAGTCTGCAAAATCTTAAGTGAGGAAATTCTTTACTTAGAGACTTGTGAGGCACTGTAACAGCTTGCCCAGAGAAGCTGTAGATGCCCCATTTCTGGAGGTGTTCAAGGCCAGGTTGGATGGGGCCCTGGGCAGCCTGATCTAGTGGTTGGCAGCTCTGCCCATGGCAGGGGCTGGGGGAATTGGGTGGGCTTTGAGATCTCTTCCAACCCAAGCTATTCTATGATAGTGGGACAAGCAGGATCTATCCACTATGACCTCCAATAGAAAAGCAAGGGCCATCAAACGAGGCTAGTAGGGGGAGCAGTCTGTCAGGCTTTAAGGTTTGGATTCCCAGGCAACTGGCCACAGGCTTGTGGGACTCTTTAAAAAAATGTTGTAGATGTAAAAAGTATACAGCATTTCAAGTGTAGATTAGACAAATATTTGGAAGGTTGCCACTGAACAGGAAACTCATTTCAGGTTCTTGATTTTCCTTCAGTAGAGAATTGTCCAAGATGGTTAAATACTCAGGGATGTGACAATCTACTTGACTGTTTTTTATTCCTTATTCAGAACCTACTGCTAGTGACAGTATTCTATCTTTAGTGGACATCTTTTTTCTGGATAGATGGTCTTGTGCTCTAAGGAGCCCAGTTTTTTATATCTGTTTGATCAGGCAAGCTACAAGCAATGGAGTTACTTTGGTAATACTTTTCTCTTTTTACTGTTTAGAGAGTAGTTGGGACTAAAAAAAATGAAGGAAACTGACCCAGTTTTTATCTTAGTTCTACTGATGAGACTTGATCTGAACCTTATTAAAGACCTGTTCTTGATGTATAAGTGAAATACATTTAAATATATACAGTAATTCCTGTGGGGTTCAATCAGACCTAAGTTGGTCCTCAGGAGTCCTGTACTTTGTGTATGTTTACAAAGGAAATTTTAGAGCTCTCAGTGCTCATTTATTGTGGTTTTTTTCACCAAGGAAAAGAACAAAAGATCTAACAGCACTTGAAGTACTGGAATATACCTTAGAAATTCTCCTGTCATTAAATGAAGAGATTAGAGTGTACGTAGCCTGATGTTCCTTCTCTCCATGTCTGTAATCAGAAGATTAAGACTCAAGAAACAAAATCTTTAGGTTATTTGAATGATATATGTGCTAATAAATAATATAAGCAACTTGTTTTTCAGAATTTTGCACAAGACAATGTCACAATGTGTTTCCAGTTTATCTTCCTCATTTTGGAGGTTGACAGTGACTCTTGTTTCTGCTTAACTTTGAGGCTCTGGACTGATGAAAAAAATGTTTAGTTAGCTAATGTTTATACACTGGTTTTGAAAATAAGGTGTATAAATGCAGAATATAACTGAATTTGCATTTCTTTCTTGTTTTTTTATTATCTTAACATTGAAAATGGATGATATTTTCTCAAAAATAGATACTATAGTATGTAGTTTGGTAGGATTCTTGGATCTGTTTCATGCATTGCTTTACGTGTGCTATTGTATTTAAAATGGAGGAGCTCTATAAAATGCAAAATATGAGTAAATAATTTGCAACAGATAACTTTAAACTAGTGCTGCTTTATTTTTTTGTTGATACCTGTCTCATGTTTCTTGATTTAATGTAAACTTCCTGGAATAATACTTCTGATCTAAATATTACTGTTTTCACATTTTAAGTTCTGTATTTCCTAATATTCAGAGTCTAGTTTTCATAAACATTACTCTTAACTGACTCAATTAGAGTAAATGTACTCATTCATTATGCCACGTGATCAGTTAAAATGAGTCATTGCTTTAAATGAATATTAAGAAAAATATTTTTTTGTAGTGTGGATTCAGTTGAGACAAAACTCTAACTCACAGACTCAGGAACAATTAACATACAAATTCAGGTATTATATCCTGAAAAAGGAACACTGGTCACATAATCCAGGTTATCCAACTGCTCTATCCAAAATCTACTTTTAAATATATGATACCCTTTAGAATAAGAGTCAGAAGGAAGACATAAAGGAAAGCTTTCTACGAATTCATCTGAAAACGTTACTGTTAAGAGTGGAAAACACATTCTGTCCTACAAAGCCAAGTCACCTTTGGGAATATTCCTTTTCTTCTGAGGGACAAAAGAAGATGGGAATAACGTGTTTTGAAATCCTATATTAGATAAGCTTTTCAGAAATTTTCAAGTCAAATGACAATAATAGTAATGATAGTACTAGTGCATAATGCTCTGACTTCATCATGCTTCAGAAATAATTTAGTTTCCCAAAACAACTGCCTAAAAAGTACAGGGAATGTTGCTATTTTCCTGAGGAAATACAGGGAAACACAACAAGAAAGAAGGGTTGGCAGTGTAGCTTTCCTAAGGAGGTGGAAATTACAGCTACAATATATGCCAACATTTGGCATTAGCCAGTGAGATGAGAGAGCTGATTATTTTTACCTGTTCACATCTGGATTTTCAATTCAGGTACATAGAAGTGTAATTTTCTGTGTGTTTTCAGACCTATTTTTTACCCACAAAACACAAACAGGACTTAGGTGGGGGAAAAAAAACACCTACTTCTTTCTTTGTTCAAAGTGTTTATCTGTAAGGCCCAGATTTATTTCCTAGGAGCTCTAACTTACGCCTTCCCTTCAGCATCCAAAAAAATCATGCTCAGCGTGCAATGCCTTTTTTCTTCTAATTCCTTTCTTCCATTTTTTATGCCATAGTTTAAAAGACTGATAATTTCATTATATTATCTCTTTTTTGAAGCCAAGTGTTTCTTTCAGGTGCATACTCCTCCATTTCTCTAACTCCTGATCTATTAACAGAAAATTTTTACACTGTCAGATGGAGATAGCTACCCAATGCACTTCTGGGTTCTGAGCTCCCAGTGTTGGTGTAACAGCTAATTAACTTCATGGTTTTATTTTAGAGTAGGCCAGCTTTTTTTTTTTTAGATTGGAGGTGATCATCTAGTTCCAATTCCCTTCCGTAAGCAGGGTTGACAGCCACTAGATTAGGCTGCCTGGGGCCCATCTAACCTGGCTCGAATGCCTCCAGAGATGTGACTTACACAACCTCTCTGGGCAACTTGTTCCGGTGCCTCACTGTCCTTTGAGTAAAAAATGTCCTAACATCTAACCTAAATCTTCCCTCTTTTAGTTTAAAGCCATTCTCCTTTGTCCTGTCACTATCAGACCATCTACATAGTTGGTTCTCCCTCCTGCTTGTAAGCTCTCTTCAAGTACTGGAAGGCTGCAGTGGGGTTTCCTGGAGACTTCTCCAAGCTAAACAAGCCTAGTTCCTTCAACCTATTTTCATAGGAGAGGTGCTCCAGCCCTCTGATCATCTTCATGGCCCTCCTCTGGACTCGGAACAGCTCCACATCCTTCCTGTACTGGGGGCCCCAGGCTTGGCCACGATACTCCTGATGGGGCCTCATGAGGGCAAAGAAGGGGACAATTACCTCCTCCCTGCTGGCCATCTTTCTTTTGATGCAGCCCAGGATACTGATGGTCTTCCAGGCTGCAAGAGTACACTGTTGACTCATGTCCAGCTTTCTGACCATCAAAACCACAAAGATCTGAATTCTAAAGATCTCTTTTGGTCTTTAATTATTTTAAATGGACATCAAAGCCCCTGTGATCACCTGGGCAAGTGTCCAAGGCAGAACTTTATTAAGTAAATTCTTCTTTAAGGGAATTTTGAGGGATTTTCTTATCCCAGGAAGTCTCTTCTGATGACTTTTCCAGAAGAGATGAGTCATCTTTTTTTTCCTTAAATCAAGAAGGTTGATTGCAATAGTGAGTAAAAGCAAACCTTTCATAGTTTTTGCCAAATGAAGACTGGTGTCACAAATGTTTTTGTCTGTTTGTCTGTTTTGTAGGCTATTTTCAAGGTCAATCTTAAGTTTAGAGCAGCTTATTAAAACTTTTTGCTTATTTGCTAACTGCTCCTGACTTGTGCAAAGTCCTGATAATCAAAATTCATATAAATTATTTGACAAAGATTTATTTTTTTATGCAGTGAGAAGCTCAGCTACTGATTACTGTGCTAATCTTTAAAATCAAATTTTACTATTTATCATCTTGGTTGCATGGGGCCCTGGGAAGCCTGGTCTTGTGGCAACCCTGCCCAGCAGATATTTGGAACTGGGTGGGCTTTAAGTTTGCTTCCAATCCAAGCCATTCTATTATGCAATGATTCTAGACCCTTAGCAGGAGAAAATACAGCAGCATCTCTTAAACTTGAATTTCAGTATCTACAGAAGGCATTTTTGAAAGAACTCCTTCCTTTTTACAGTGACTGTGTTAAGTCTTGCCCCTATAAATATGAGCCTAGTCTAGATTTTTAAATACTTTCAGAAATCAGTCTTTCAAAAAGTCCAAAATGCTTAAAGAAATCAGAGACTACTGTCACTGTTTCTTCAGACTCAAAGTAAGTGGTCTGGACATTAACTTAGGACATGGTGCTTTTTGGCATTGGCAAATCTGATTTCACAGTACCCCATGGTTATATGCTAAAACAAACTTACTGATATAGACACGTATCCAATGCCTATTAAATCCTACAGTTTTTCCCTGCTGTTCCTCATATAGGGTAAACATCACATTATCTTGACTATGTGAAGCTCACTTCTGTGTACACTCCCACCTGCAATGCTGAGATATTATAGCTGTGAGAAATTTCGAATGCTGAGAAATTTCAAGTATATTCCAATAAAATCAGAATGTAAATGCCTGTTGGAATATTTTCTAACACTTATTCACGTTTTACCTATTTCTGTATGAAAAGTTGTTTGGCCTTTTTTTTTCCCCTGTTCTGAGGCTATTATGGAGAGTTTAGGCTAATTTGCAGAGCAGAAGAAAAACAAATAGTACCTGGATCATATGCCAATCATTCAACCTACCACATTCATGAGATTCTTCTTCAGGTTCATTAGATTTTGTTTATCTTGGGCAAATAGTACCTAGAGGAAATTGGGTATTTCAGTTGAAGTCCTTCAAAAACTATATATTTCTTTATATTTCTATCATAACATCAATTCAGGATCAATTATTTAATCTGTTACTTCTTAGGCTGACTGGAGGGAGCTGCACTGTTAGATCATCAGATACAACTTGGCAAGAAATTATTCCTCAAGAAATTGAAATAAAAGCAATACTGAGACTTTGATGGTAGTAGCAACATCAATTACAGGAAGAAGAGAGAGCTGGACGGAGTTGTGTATGTAGCTACTTCTGCAAGAAGCACAGTGGCATCTGCCTTCCTGTCAGTGTTTTGATATCTGTTCTTATGTCACTTGATAAGATAATGTCATGACCTTGCTGCAAGTATGTGTGAATAGTTCTGCCTCAGTGGATTTTTTTCTGACTTCTATTCAGGTTTTCTATTGAACAAAACCTACACATTTTCATTAGTTTGCAATGTTAATTGTAAAACTTCTCTGTACAGTGGTAAGTGTAAGGTATTTTCAGCTAAGGAAAACATTTTGAAGTTAAATCAGTAGTATTCTTAAGTGCAGTATGCATGGAAAATTATTTTTAAGTGTTATGCCATGGTTTAGGAAGGAGAAAAGAGCCAAAGGGTGGGAGGGAACAGCAGGTTAGGGGCTAGATAAAGTTATATATGTAAATACAATTCCAAGAGAATTCATTCATGGTACCAAGAGAGACAGCAGAGTTTGTGTCCATCATCTATGAAAAATTGTGATACCCACGGTCTCCAAAAACTGGAAAAAAAATCTAATTATGTTATGATGAGATGAAATTACAAGATCCCAAGGAAATGTAGGCTTCTCCTTGGTCTCTTATCAGGAAACATGACCTTTTGGAATTAATTTCCAAGCAAGAAGACAATCAAACTAATCACCAAGAATTTACCAGGGCAAATCTCTCATGACACATCTGCTTGCCTTTATGAAGACAAGAAAAGTATGTGAGAGGAGAGCAGGGTACTGTACCTTTACTAGTAAGGCTTTTGGCACCTGCTCTTCTGCAGTCTTATTTGAAAAGAGAGGAACTGTGGGCTGTGCAATAGGACTGTTACACTGGTTGTAAACCAGCTGGATTGCCAACCTGCCAAGGTCTGGGTGCAGTAATCAATAGCTTGATGTTCATTTGGCAGACCCTAGGGTCAGTACTGGAGTTGACATTACTCAGTATCTCTATCAGTGGCCTGGATAATGAGGCAGAATTTACTCTCAACAAATTTATGGATGATGTTACATCAGGGAGAAAAAGTGACTGACAGACATGCCAAATGGCAGATTTTCAATCTAGTAGGACCTCAGTGAAACAAAAAATGGACCAACAGAAGTCTGATGTTCAATATGAAGAATACTAATGCCTCAACTGAGATACAAATAACCATGTAAATCAGCACAGACTGGAAACTGACTAGTTGAGAAGCAATCCTGCCAAAGATGATCTGAGTGGTCAGTGTAGATGCCAGACTGCATAACATTGTGGTCTCATTTCAGCTAAGACAAACTGCACAAACCAAGTAAAGTGAGTTACGTCAGGAAGAGCAGGAGCAGTGGATCGAAGTTATTGCCCTTGTTGTTTCCCTCTGCCTGTTACTGGTGAGATCATGCTGGAAATTCATACTATTTCAGGCCTGCTTTTTAAGAAGGATGTTGAAAAAAAACCAGGAGATTGTCAAATAAAGTTCTGCCAAGATGGTCAGAGACCCAGAAGAGGGGCCTAGTAAAAAATATATCATCAATTTATCATGACTGTCAATAAATCTATAGCTCAGTATAACAATGTTTATAGGGAATGTGTATGGTTTTATTCACCCATGTTTAGAATGCGCATTTTTAATAGATTTTTTTAATATATACTTTTAACCTTTTAAAAGGTTTTTTTAATATATATATTTTTTGTTTCTGTATTAAAGTTATGATTTAAAGATCTGTATTGCATTGGAAGGGACCTTAAAGATCACCTGGTTCCAAGTCCTCTGCCATGGGCAGGGTGACCACCTACTGTATGAGGCTGCTCAGTCTGATCGTGTAATCAGGTATCATGTCAGGTGTCTTACCTTATTTTTATACTTTGTTAGTGCCTTGCTTTCAGTACAGTGCAAGGAATTCTTTTGGTAAGCACAAAAGTCAATCATCAAAACAGTGACCTGGTTTAGTTAAAAAGCCAAGTCTAGATATACAGAACTCTACAAAATCTGGGTCTTATTTTTACCATCTGGATATAGGATATAAAAGAAAATAGTATAGTCATGCTGAGAATGGCCTACTTTGCAATGTGCTTGGGTACTGAAAGAGCTCAGCAGTGCTGCTTAGATGCTGTGATTCACTTCTCATTGAAGTGAATGATCTTGGCACGTGATGTGTAGATGATAACTATAGACTCTACAGTTATTCCTGTGGTTTTCGGACCACTAATTGTGTTACTTCCAGAGTAGGCACTGAATTGAGTTCTACGTGGTCTCTAAGCCTAGTTTGAACTCTCTGTACATCTAGCATGTAGCTTTATATATTCATTCTTCTCTTTTCATTGGTCATAATGCTTTCAATTGCAATTATGGATGTAATGGTCTTCTCTGCTTCTTGTCTGGACACCTTGTCCTCTCAACCTCATCCTTTGTTTCCATCTGATTCCAGAGTGTCAGCGATTTACGGGCGTTTGGCCCGGTTCTGTGATGAAGGGGACGGGGGACCCATGGGCCCACGCCCCGGGAAAAGGGTAAGGAGATGGCCCTGAGAGCAAAGAACAGCAGCAACAATCTGAGGAGAAACAAACTAATTTACTAAATAAAATATCAGAATGCCAAACAACACACTATCATACAATATAATTACAATTTAAGCTGATAAATCCAATACACAGAGAGAGACTGTCCCAGAATCAAGGTAGGCCTTACTCTGAGACGGCTGAGACGGCTGGAGAGCAAGGTGCTGCCAAGACGAGAGACGGCAGAAAAAAAGGGATGAGGTCTCGTGATCTGCAAGTTTTTATACTGTGAGCTTTTATCTTTTCCCTCCGGCTGGAAAATGGTAACAGAGGAGCAAAGTACCGTGGGCACTGTAGTAGTCCTTCTCTTCTGAGAACCAGGTACATCCACTACATGATGTTATGATGTGGAGTACCAATAACCGAAAATCACAAAACCATGACACAGAGGATCACAAAATCATAAAACACCTTATCTTGGAAGGGACACACAAAGACCATCAAGTCCGACTCCTGGCTCCACAAAGGATCACCGTTCAAACCCTGGGTTGTCCAAACGCTCTTTGAACTCCAGCAGCTTGGTGCCGTGACGGCTGCCCTGGGGAGCCTGTTCCATGCTCACTGTCCTCTTGAGAAGAATCTTTTCCTACCACATAACTTGATCCTCCTCTGATGCAGCAATATGCTGTTCCCTCCAGTCCTGCTGCTGTCGCAGCTCAGTGCTGCCCCACTGCTCCCCTCGTGAGGAGCTGTGGGCTGCCATAAGGCCTCCCCTCAGCCTCCTGTGCCCTGGGCTGAGCAAACCCAAGGACCCCAGCAGCTCTTCATCCACCTTGCCCTCTAGACCTTTCACCACCTTTGAAGCCCTCCTTTGGACACTCTCTAATTGTTTTATGTCCCTTTTGTACTCTGGCACCCCAAACCCGCGCACAGCATGCCAGATGAGGCTGTACCTATTGGCAAATCAGCCAAAGGTGCTAATGCTCTTCCTTTGGAATTTAATGTGCTCTGGTAACTCTGTGCAGGCTGCAGGCATCCCCACAAAGGACTTCAGTCTTTTAGAGACTTATATAAATAGTTGGGTGGTTTTCTCTCAAAAGTATTTGACAACAAAGTAGCCATGTAATCTGAGCAGGGAGGTTTCTTGCTTCAACAGAAGCCTGAAGTATACCTGACATTGGTCTCTGGCACAGAGCACCCCCTTTCCATCTTTTTTCTGTATGTTATTGATGATTCTAATACTCCTACAGCAAGCAGCCTATTGCCAGGGAACTAACAATTTAAGTGACCTCTTCAGCAATAAGCATTTCTTGGTACTGCTCTGTTCGTTATTTGGAGCCAAGTCTGCAATGGCTGTCTGTAAGACATTTCTCTATACATAAGAAACTGTCCTGATTTCTTCTGCAGAAGAAAGAGATATTTGTACATAAAACCTAACTACATAAGAGATCTGGCAGAGAAGGTAATGGTTTCAAATGGTTTTAAACCATTTAAGTATGTTTTTTTTAATGGTTTTAAACCAGAATTTTGAAAAAAAGGTTTTACAAATACATATATTAGTTCCTTGGTTTGATGTTGTCCTCTCTGTATTCTAGAAAGCTAATGATTTTTGGTAGAACCATCTGACTCTTAAACAATAGAATCTGGTCAACTGAATTGCTCTGTGCTGCTTTCAATAGGTAGTTAAAAATTGATAAGCACCTTGGAGTGCAATTCCAAGAGAGAAAGAGGCCTTTTAACAATTTCTTTCTTCAGGTTTTTCAATAATAAATAAAACACAAAATTTATTTTAAAATGTATTATTCCTGTAGCAGAAAGCATTAATGAAATCAACCTGCTGATTTGTCTCTATATTATTTAAAAAACAAAATAAAATAAAGAAATAAATAGGGAGATCTTACATCTAAGTAGATTGGATCCTTTAATTAGTCCATAATGTATTAGTTAGTTTACTTTGAACTGGTGCTATTAAAGCCATTACTATCATAATGTTGATCATACAATTTAAAAGCAAATCGGAACTGACTTGGAAAATGCTTATACAGTGCATTATATATTAATGTACTTATTGTATATAAATGTAATTGTCTAGAGTAACATGCATTTTAAGACAGGAATCTCTAATAGAAATGTCACTGATCTTAATTCGCTCTATATATGTCTTCCAATTCAGAACAGTTAAACATTTTTCATCCTGATAGATCCACCTCCCTGCCTTTGCCAGAGAGCTCTTGTTTCATCAACAGTCATCTCTTCTCCATGCCATGAAAAGACTTATTTTATGAGGTCACCCTTGTCAGATCATTTTATTCATATTTCCAAATAAAATGGAGATTAAAATGTTCTTTTTCTTCTTTTCTTTAGCATTCATTTAGATTGGAATTCAGGAGTTCATATACTGTAATAGACTATTTCACTGAAAAGGATAATCTGCCCAGAGAAGTTGTGGATGCCCCATCGCTGGAGCCATTCAATGCCAATTTGGATGGGGTCCTGGGAAACCAGATCTAGTGTGTAATAACCCTGCCCATGGCAGGGGGGAACGGAACAGGGTGATCTTTAAGGTCCCTTCTTACCCAGGCTATCCTATGATTCTGTGATCTTCAGGAACTTCAAAAGACAATTTGATAAACTTTGCCAACATATTTGCTATCAGATTGCTTAAAAGCTGCCTCATGTCCAGTTCCTGCCCCATGCTCATCTCCCCCCACTATGTACGTTGTTTGCTCCTCTGTTCTCTTCTGATGTGAACATACTGGACTCTGAAAGATAAAATCCACATGCAGTTCTGCAGATAGCCTTGTCCTGTGATTTTCCACAACTGGAGATACAACCAAGATTGCAGCCAGCTACGTTGATAAGTTTATGTCCTCGAGCTCTCCCACGCATCCTCCAGTCATAGCACTGGACACATGATAGAGACTCTTATTGCCGCATTATCAAAATAACACTATTTCTCTGAACCATGGCTCTCCTATAATTTCATATGAAGAACTCTGGCCAAATGCTATGCAGTGTGCAAGTGGCTCACCTGCAGCAAAGAGAAGTCATAATGAGGGCCTGCCTAGAGCTAGATGTCATAGAACTCATGTCTAGATGTATATGAGTTAAGAGTTTCTTATGGGACAGTGGTCAAATGCTGAAGCAGGCTTCCTTAGAGGTCTGATTGATGCCCTATGCCTCATGTTCAAGAGGCATTTGAATAATGCTCTCATTAATGTGCTGTAACTTTTGATTAGCCCTGACATGGTCAGGCAGTTGGATGAGCTGACCTCTGACAGTCCCTTCCAACTGAACTATTTTATTCTATTCTAGACAGGCTTCCAGAATTTTTAAAAGCCAGAACATTAAAATGTCTGAAAAGCTAGATTCAAGCATCAAATTACTCATAGTTATTGCATCTTTGAAAGGAAAATGAAATGCATGCTTAGAAGAGCTTTTCTTCCCATTTTGTCCCTAGAATCATAATTCAAAAAACAAGCTCACTACAGCTGCTAAAGTCATAGCTGGCTAAAGGTAGAACGGTATGTTTCTGGAGGCAATAATTATTGTATATCTAACTTCCTGGGTTATGATCTTGTCATGTACTTACAATCAGTTTATTTATCTACTGGGAGCTGGAGCCTCAGGGAAAAAGTCAATACAGGTTCAGTTGTGTAATTGCAGCTGGACAGCTTTCCTCTGCACTGTTACCAACCTAATGACTGTCAGTGAGGCTTCAAGCATTTGTGGCATTTCTTTAAGAATAAGGCTATGGTCTTAATCTTGGGCAACCTGTGAAAAAGTGAGCTGCATTCTTATAAATCAAGTTCACTAGGATAGATTCATTACCAGGAAGTCCTTATATGTACAGTCCTCTTGATGGAACAGGAGCCACAAAATATAATTAATGAAGAATTCCAGAGGAATGAATGGTTTAGCCTGTTGGACAGGGAAAAAAGTAGATACAGAACCAAAGTTGTGAACTTTTCTAAGTTAAAAATCAAGTTCTTGGTAAAGGAGACATTGTGACAGAGTGTGGTGACCAGAGGCAAAGGAATTGAGAGATACAACCTGTGTGAAAAATGAGTCATTCTAAAGTTCCAAAGGAAGGACAAGGAGTCAAAACTTATATGAGAATTAAACACGGAACTACAAAAAAGAAGCAGAGAAGATTCTGATGTCATCAAAATATTCTAAAAGTGAATTAACAGTTAAATACATGTAGGCTAGTGCATAAAATGAAACACTGATAAAGAAGGGCCAATTCGGAATATCCAAAGAATAGTGAAACGAAGGAAGGGTTGGATTCCTAAGACATGATTTGTGAGGAGGAAAGCAGAAGCATGAATGTGAGAAGAAATAAACAAGGATGAGTAATTCTGTCTTTGCAGTTTAGTCTCAGTGATTGGTGAAAGGAAGGAAGAGATGTAGAAAAATATATAGTCATGTGTTTCGAAGTTAGAGTTTTTATTTTAATTATTTGAAAAAGGAAAAATAGAAAGGTAATCCAAGGAGAAACAATAATGTGAATCCTGATTAAAGGCAGAGGTGTGGTAGAAGTCAAGTTGACAGAAGACAATGGATGACTGCAAAATTCATTATTTTCTGAGTTACTCCTCTCTGCTTTGAAGATACAAATTATAAAAGCAGTATTAACTGCACAAATAGGTATTCTGTGGAATTTGTCTTACTGCAGCTATGAATCTAGAGTATCAGACCTAAAAGCATCAAAATTATGTCATTTTGAAATGCCTGTTCCTCCTAGACATAACAACTACCATGCTCTTTTTTTATTTATATATACACATATTTAACTATTAAGGAAATTGCATCACTGTAGATAATGACTTTGGAAACTGGTTCACAGTTATGTCAGCTTTATATTTGATTCATGTAGCTTCTGAAAATGACTAACATACATAGGGGGATGTCAGCCTAGAAGAGAGAAGGAAAGAAAAGGCCTAATTCTTTCTGCTGCTGCTCTGACTACTGGAGTGAGACAAGTCAGTTCTGGAGTGCATGTCTTCTCCGTTCACTGTGGGATTGTTCTTATCTACTGCTCTGTCATTGCTCTATTTTATTTCAAGTGTGAGTAAAACAGTGGGTAAAACGATTCCTACATGGACTGTGAATGTAGTGTTTTGGGAAACTTCAAAAAGTACAAACACCTAAATAGAAACAATTATGCAATTACGATTTTTGCCATTAAAAGAACAATTAAAAGGATGTATTTCATCAGCTGTGAATGCCTTCTGGTGAATTACTTATGAAAATCTACAGCAGATAGTCAGAATGTCTATTCCCAGCTTTTGGTTTCTTTCTGATTTATTCCCTGCCAGTGCCAATCTCTAGCTCATCAATTCTTCAAAATGTAAAATGAAGCCACTCAAAATTCCTGATACTTCTCCTCCACAACAGCTGATAAGCTGGAGCTGTTGAGAGAAAGATCAGCACAATTGGCTGCCTTTTCTGGGGGACTTCTGTCCTGCAGATCACTGTTTTGCGTGTATGTTTTTACATCAGCATTTTGGTAATGATCAGAGAAAACTACTGATTTGCCTTGGCACAAGACATAATCCAAAATAATTTGAGAGGGATATTTTACCAGCACAGACTTCTTAGAGTGCAGAGAACTTCAAGGGCTGCATTTCCATTGTCATTCCATTAGTGTGAACAGAACCTGTACTTGTAACTCCCTGTGTAATTCGAGAAACTTCAGTAAGAGCAGTAAACAACCTGTCAAGTCTTCCTGACTTTTAAGAATTTTTTCATTCAACTCAGTGAGGTTTTACTCCACAATTTCAACTGCTCATTTTTCTTTTTGCTAAAAGTGTATGGGGTTATTTTTCTGTAAACAAAATTGAAAAGGCCAATTTTCTTCTGTCTAAGCTTGATTAACTTTTTGTCCCTACCCTAGTAAAATTGATTTTCTGTACAGTAAGATTTAACAAATGATATTAATTTAAATACAATCAAAGCCATTATGTTTATTAAAAATACAGCAAATGTGCCTCTCAGCTTGTAAAGTGTAACTACTTAATCTCACAGTGCTCTGCTGGGTCATATGCCAAAAGTGTCTATATGTTCTGTGAATTCTGTAGAATGTATTTTCCATTATTCATTATGATTGTAATTAATTTCAAAACAGAAGCTTAGAGATATTTGTAGGAAGATTGAGAAATCGTGGTGAAAAGTCAATGTGTGGTACAGTGTGTGCCTAGAATGTGCCAGCACAGCTGACAGGAGTGAGGCAATAATCATAGGTTGGCACAGGTCTCAGCTGGAGACGCCTTCCTTCCCTTGCGGAGCATTTATTTTCTCTCAGGAATACATGCTCCAGGCTTCTCTGACCTTTTGCAGATATTTGAAATAGTAGGAGTGGACCTATTGCCATGAACATCTGCTGCTGAAGAGGGGATATATCCCAGCAAGGTGAGGAAAATTAAGTATATATTGCAAAACCCCAAACAACCCTTCTGACTCAGAGAGTATTTTGAGAGCTAGAAGATGGAAAAAGTGTTTTTAGGACCTTTTTGTGCTACTAGACACTAGACATTGCCATCTTGGAGGGGATATTTTGGATTAATTTGATCTTTTGGCTATTTAAGGCCTTACGTGATTTCATAGCGTCATTTTTTACTGGTCATGTAGAGGTCTTATTCTATTGAAAAGGTTGATTAGGGTCTGAAAACTGAACTGGTCTGAACTGTTTGTGTATTAGCACGTTGAAGACATTACGGTTTCTTATGCAGAGGAAGAAATACCTGACTAGAAAGAAAAATAAGGAAACATAATGGAAATCTCACTTATGGCTCCATCAGAGCAAGATCTATGCCTTTTACTTGACTCAGCCATATTTCCATTTGTTCTCCGATTTCAGTAGGATTCAGCCTGATGGAATTTCAATACTACCTGGTTGTGAGCTTGCACCTGTAAGTTTTCCTTTATCTGTGAAAATGGACGTTTTCCATTTTCTTCATGAAATAGCAGTTTGTTGCTATGCTGTTTGCAATAAAGGGCTCTTGCTTTCTTTTCCAGAGATAGCTAAAGTCTGCTACCCTGGGGAGTGACCTCTGTGTTTACTTTTTAAAGTACTATGGCATCCTGAAATACAACTTGCTGTGTAAGAATTTCAGTTTCTGTTACCATTAAGTCAGAAGCTTGACAGTTTCACACTTTTACTATTTCTCCTTGTTGTTTCTGCCAAAAAAAAAAAAAAAAAAGTGAAATGTCACAAATTTCACACTCAGACAGTGCTGGACAAAGCCTTGCCTCTGGATTTGTAAATTCTCATACAGAGCTGTCAACGTATCTTAAAAATCTTCCCTTGTGGAGGTTTTGCTTCTGGTTCTGACATGGTCAGAAACAAAATCATTTTGTTGAATACGAAGTTATTTACTGAGAGAGTGGTGAGGTGCTGGAACAGGCTGCTCAGAGAGGCTGTGGATGCCCTGTCCCTGGAGGTTTTCAAGGCCAGGTTTGATGGGGCCCTGGGCAGCCTGGTCTAGTATTAGATGTGGAGGTTGGCGGTGCTGCCTGAGGCAGGCGGGTTCGAGGTTGATGATCCTTGAGGTCCCTTCCAACTCAAGCCATTCTATGATTCTATGATCACCAAAATCAGGCCTGAATCTGATTTTATCCATTAAAGAAGATTAACTTACTGGGACAGAAGCTACTGTTTAATGTAGAGTTGAATGATGCTCACCTGCAGTTAGATACTACTAATTAACCCCTTTTAGACAAAAGTTGGTTAATGAAAGGAATCAGTTTGAATCAGTTGATTTTAAAGAGAGCATTAGACAAAAGCAATGTGATCCTGTGGAACTGCTGCAATCCACTTGATCCTAAAAGGAGTTAAGAAGTTTTCCTGAATACAGATGTAGCATCATTTACATGATGCCAAAATTTAGCTCTGCTTAATAACTTCAATTATTACAGCAGTGGCCTGGGATTCTAGTTATAGATCATAATTGAAGTGGGATGAAAGCATACAAACCAGAGACAGCTTTACATGCAACTATCTGACAGAGTATGCTTTCTTAATGAGAGTGACTGTCCGTTCTAACACTGGGAACTCAGGACATGATATTGAATGAATGTAATAATCCCACACAACTGCTTTCATTAAATGGTACTTTCAGATTTTTCTTATCTATAACGTCTTCAGACTTGACTGTGATTGCCATATTTTCTGTCTTTATGAGAAAAAGTATAGAATCAGAGAGAACAATATTCTTTGAAGAATAGGAAGCTGTAACAAGACTTCTTACAATTCAGGTCACTTATATGAGTTTTTATATATGCATAACTCATTAAAAGAATTTTCATGGTGAAAAAACATAAACAATTTTGGTATCACAGCCTGTAATTTCTATTTTATAGGTGTTAGATATATACATACATACCTTTATGTTCGTACACTTACATATTCTGCACTGTAAGGACACATTGCATTTAACCAGATGAATCAAGAGCTAAAATTGGAAGAAATGAAGATGAGGAGAAGAAAAAAAGGAAACATTCAGAATTTTTAAATATGTGTGATATCTCAGTGATATTCCAAAATTCATCTGTGTAAGCCTCTACTTCCAAAGTCCAGCTTAAGCAAGTGTTCAGTGGTGAGAGAAGAGTGATAGTTTGCATTTGAGGAAAAGAAGTGCAGACTGAAAAAGAAATTGTGCTTACCTATTTGTGCAACACAATCTGTATGCAGCTACACATTAGTTGGTAGAAAAGGACATTTTGATGAATCTATGCTCACATTTAGCAAGTCTAGAGAAAGATTTAATCCCTGGGCTAATCTGTTCCAGCAAGGAACACTCTGGTACTGAAAAATGACATTCATTTCTAAATGTGAACTCATGTATTTTATCCACCAAGATGGAGGTACTGCTATTTCTGATCATACTTAGGATTTGTCCTACAGTACTGCAAGAATGCTACAGTTGTTTAACTCAATATTAAACAGTGCAATTACTAGCATTGTAGTTTGTGAAATAAAAGTAGATAAAAATAAGGTACATTTCAAGGCCAGTGTTCTAGTTTATATAACTTTTTAACATTACATCTGTGGCAACTTAGGAAATACTGTGATATGAATAGGTCACTCACACTGTTTCAGTTTTTAAAATTGCTGTATCTTGGGATTCTTGAGCAAGTGGACCCAGCAGTAAGATACCAGGCCGGGGCCCCAGGATGAGGGAGCTGAAGATGATGGAGATCAGCTTGCCAGGAAGGAAGTTTTAATTCCTCCACCCAACCCTCTGCCTCTAGACACACACAGAAGATTCATAGAGATATAGAAAGGTCAGGTGAGGGCATATTTTCATCAAAAGATGAATCTTATTTAATTGTGAGAATAATATAGGGAGGAGGAAACTGATTCCATGCAGAAGTTGTGCTCCTATGGTGAAGACGTGCTCAGCTGTAGGAGAACAATATGCTCCTTTTTCAGCAGGGGGTCATAAACCTCAGTCTGGGTATATTGTTGGTTGTAGCAGTGGGAACTGTGGGAACGGTAACTATTCCTAACTTTGTGCAAAGACAGGGAGGAACTATTTTTAAAAGTATTCAGGTAGCATTCTGTAGCAGCTGCATAAGACAAATCCTACAATGTACATTTTGGGAATATACACAAATATATACATCACAAAAATGTTGCCTAAGCTTGAAGAGCTTGATAAAGAAACCATGTTTGTGAAAATGCACAAAGATATTATTTTCAATTTGTATGTTTCCTAATGTTTTCTACACAGAAGGGATTATTTTCAGAACCCTCATAAAGTCTTTATAACTCTCAACTGCAATTGTACTATGTCTCTGATGAGGTGAACTGTAAGCAAAAGTTCTTCCAAGATTTCAGTTCTAGAAAACTATGTTTAAACTAAGAATTTTAGAATTTACTCTGTTTGCTTGTCAGATGTCTCTCGAGCAGAATATAAATGAAATACATGCACTCAGAAGCGGACAGGAATGGAAAAAAGACTCCCATATGACATACTCCATTTTAAATTCATGTGCACAACTGGTATTTGCACAGTACTGTGTTCATTAAAATTTTACTAGCATATTGTAAATGCTATTAAATACCGTCATTAATAATAAACTTGGTGTTAATATTAATGGCTTGCTGCTTTCAAAAACTGCCCCTTCAAAAACACTCCGCAATACTCTTTAACACTTCTGCCTCTCCAGAAGAGGTAATGCTGAGACAGCTTCAAACACATAATCACAAACCTTGCACTGAACCTGAATTATGAATTTCTGTGTAAAAAGACAAAGCATAGTTTCTGTGATGAGCAACCAGTAAGTCATTTAGGGGAGATATTCTATAAGAATCATTAATTACTGTTACAAATTCATAAAAACTCTGTGGATACTGTGAGGATTATACTTAGCTAGTATGGACCTTCTAATTTTTAAGATGCTTTACAGTCCTCTATAAAAGGTTGCTATGTTTTGTGGTCTAATGGTGCTCTGTGAACAATTCCAGTTATACGTTTAGTCATATTAATGTCCCTGTGCATTTCTGACTTGCAAAGGATATGGCTGCATGAATAACTTAATCTGCTTCTGAACTTCAAAGGGGCTGCTTAAGTGCCTTGCATCCAAACAAAAAGGTCTCCCTTTAAGTTCTATAGTGCTCCTACACATTTTCATTGTTAAATTCATCCTTGGACTACAGGGCAGCAATGTAAACTGCTTTTAAACATGTACTAATAAGAGTTTTCCTACTGTGAGCCTTATCCAACAGTCTTTTGAAGTCACTGGGAGCTGTACTGAGTCTTAATGAGAAGAGGCTTCAAGTATTCTGTATTGTCAAGTTCACTTTCACTGACATGGGATTTTGCTAAAACTAACCCTTGAATATCCCTGAGAGAAATGACAAACAAAATTGCTGTCAGATTTACTTTACGGAGTTAAGTCAGATATCTCTGATGTTGTGATATATCATCTCCTTTTTAGCACACAAAGGAGCAATTTTTATAGATATTCTACTGCATTACTCACACTGCTAAGAGATTAAAACAGCTGAAAATAAATAAGATATTCAGAGTTATAAATAGAAAGTTACAAAGAGAAATGAAGTCTTGATTGTAAGAGAAAATACAGACATGAATCTGTATGAAATTAACTAGGATGGTTCATATGTGGTTGTGTGAGGCATATAAAACATTATAAATTATGAAATGGACAGTTAATTTTTCACTAAGCAGATGCAAACATCACATTTTCCATCAGTTTTTTTTCCTCTTAGCTAAAGTGCAGATTTACAAATTATTAAAAAAATAGAATTTAGTAGTCAGCGTCTTATTCAAAGCAAGATTAAAATACAAACATATATATATGTTTTTGAGAAAGTTGTAAATATACAAAATATTAAAAAATATATTTTTCATTTAAAAAGTGACCTTCAAACAGTTATCTTCAAGGGTTCAGAAATCAAAAAACAGTGTACTGGAAGGCTGTGCTTAATGGCAGTAGAGGTCACAAGCTTAATTTTGTCAGGCTCTGACACTTGTTGCCAATTCATCCAGTATAAAATGACATTTTGATATCTATTTGCAATTGAAAACATAGTCCTGAAATCCACAGCATTTAGCAAAATAATAATAGGGTATTATCTGTGGAAATGTGTCATGCCCTTAGCTGGTTAGGGGTGCCAAGAAGGAAACTGGGGGCAAAGCTGTCTCACTCCCCTGCTGTGCCCAGAACACACCCACACCGTGACAAGTACTTGAACTCAAGAATGCTGAGCAGAAGCTCTGTGCCAGATGAGTTCAGGTCGGTCTTTATCCCTTCTAGGTGCTGGCAAACAGCTTTTAAGTTGTAAGATATAAATTATCACAGTCTGTCTATTTTAGTGCATTTAGTAGCTGTTTTTAAGGTGACAAACTAGGAAGGAAAAAAACATGGCAAATGTGATGTTAGTTTGTGTGTACTCCACTGACTGCACAACTGCATCTAGAAATGAAGCCTCCCACACTCTTCATGCTCTTTGAAGCTCCTGTTCCTTGCAGAACGAAAAATCCCCCAAAATACATATTGCCATCTCTTTTCAAGCAGCTCGTTGATTTCCTGCCTTGTAAATTGTAGTGTCAGTATGCTTCAAACTGAAGGAATTGTCAGCTGTTAAAAACTGAAAGAGCAAGCAAACAGATGAAGCTATAATATTTGCTGTCTCTTTCACTTTTTAGGAAGAACAGAAAATCTTTATTGTCAGGCATGCATGACTGCAGTTACTTATCAAGCCAATTCAGAAATGCTGAATGTACTCCTAAGAAATGACTATATAACAGTTCTCCAACAAGGAGCGGTTGAGTGGGACTAATTAGAAAGGAAAAGTCTCATTTTGCAAAATGTTTCCAGGTTCAAAAGTTTGTTTGATTTTTTTTTTTTTTAATATGGGAATGATATTAAGAGTTTTTGAATTATTTCATGGAGTATGAGAGAGAGACACACCTCAGTCACTAATAACCACAAACTTTTGTAAGCTAGGTTGGGCTTACCTACTTATGTAAATTGTAAATTCCCCCAGACAATTTTTTCAGGAGAACAAGCTGCTTTTTAGATTTAGGAGGCTATGGTCTACATGAATCAGCAACTGAAATGTTTCCTGTTCATGAGCTGTGTAAAAGCTCTGTATCTCAAAAAACTTCAAAGGAATCTTTGAATTAGGTTTTTCATATTGTTCCTCTGGAAGAACTGTTGTATCCTGCTGATTTCTCTCAAAAGTTCAAAATGATAAATCTGTTGAGGGGGTAGATGTTTTTTCAAATTGGGCACATATTGATATATATTTCCAAAATTCTTATATTCCTCTAGTCATTTCCTAAATTAAGTTCCTCTGAAGAATCTGTTAGTATTAGCTTCAAAATACTTCCTAAATTCATAGAAGATTTTTCTAACATGACATCCTAACAATTTGGTTGTTAAAGTGCTTCTCTAGATGATTCAAGATTAAAAATCTTCATGAAACAACCACAGAAGTTTGAAAAGGTATAATCCTGGTACTGAGTTTATGCAGCAATATAAAACGCTTATGTTAGAAATGTTTATGTTTATGATTAAGAATGAGGCAAAAAAGATATCACTGTCCCTTAATATTAAGACAAAAAGAGATTTTCTAAAGCGAAGATTAGCCTGTGGAATGAACCATTTTGATTGTCACAGACATATGATCATTATAATCTTTTATTAAATGTCTCTATACAATAATTCAAATGTATAGACTGGGAGTGCTGATTCCGCTGATTTTTCCAGTGTGCAATATAGTATAATAATTTACATAAAGTATCAATATTTATATACACTGATGGAACAACAACATGACTTGGTTTTCTAACTAAAGATGGCACATATCATTTTGACAGACGCTGCTGAGACAGTTGAGTTTATGTTTCTAAAAAAGTATCAATTTTGTACTTTTTTATAGCATACTGACAAGAGAATTGCTAATGAAGGTAAAAATGATAAGAGTGGGATGTGAAACAGACATGTGGTTCTGGAAAAATTAGAAAAAGATACAAAGCTCTGGTTTATTTTCCAGTATTATGCTGAACACTGTCAGTGTTACTATTTAGAAAGAAATGAAATGCACAGTCTGCTGTAAGAAAGAAAATTTGATTTTTATTTCTAGAAGTTACAAACTGTATCACAGAATATTCTAATTTCCAGGATGTAATTAGAGCACAGACCTGATCTCATAAGTGACTTCAAAAAGTTTTACAAATACATTTCTATAGCTATTAAAGCTATCTCTTTGATTCCTTGATGAAGCTATTACAGCGAATCACTACATTTTGATTATTTTATTTTGATAAAATATAAAGAGCAGACCTGAAGAGAAGGACTTGGGGATGTTGATTGATGAGAAGCTCAACATGAATCAGCAGCATTTGCAGCCAATGATATTCTGGACTGCATCAAAGGAGAGGTGGCCAGCAGAGAAAGGGAGGTGACTGTTCCCCTCTTCTCTGCCCTCATGAGGCCCCATCTGGAGTATTGTGTCCAGGCCTGGGGCCCCCAGTACAAGACATGGAGCTGTTGGAAAAGGTCTAGAGGAGGGCCACGAGGGTGATCAAAGAGCTAGAGCACCTCTCCTATGAGGAAAAGTTGAGAGAGTTGGACTTGTTCAGCTTGGAGAAGAGAAGGCTATGGGAAGACCTCACTGTGGCCTTTCAGTAATTAAAAGTGGGCTTGCAAGAAAGATGGAGAGTGAAAGATGGGGAGGCAAGTGGTAGGACAAAGGATAACGGCTTAAAGCTAAAATAAGTTAGGTTTAGATAAGATATAATGAAGGAAGTATTTTCTTTGAAGTTGATAAGGTTACCCAGAGAAGTTGTGGATGCCGCATCCCTGGAGGTGTTCAAGGCCAGTTTGGTTGAGGCTTTGGCCAGTGTAGTCCAGTGGGATGTATCCTTGCCGATGGGATACCCAACCAAAACCATTCCATGATTCTATCATAAAGGCTTATTTTTAAAAGCTAAGTATATAAATACCTTAAATTTTTTATCTTATGTTGCCGTTGCTAAATCTGTTAACAGTGTTACAGAAATGTAATGGAGAGGTTCATGGTGGTTTCTCCACTCGTGTATAACTAAAGTTTTGTAACATAAGAAGATGAATTTGCTCTGTTAAGGATTAGTTGTCTTCTTTCTGCTAATGTAAATCTAGGCATTTTAAGCCTTGCATTGGGTTGTATTATGTTCATAAGAAACAGAAATGAAATTGCATTTTTTTTCCTGCTGTCACTGGGTAGAACTTTAACAGAATATAACGTTAAAAGAAGAAATTTGTCTTCAATTCATAAAAAAAGAAGGATTTTAAAGAAGTAGCATGTAGGTAAAAATGATGACCATTCTTTAATGCACAAGGTTCCACGCCATCTTGGATTATGTCAGTCAGATTGTTTAAGACTTGACGAATCAGGCTTGATTCGATTTGACTTTCTTTGATATTACTTGATGTGATCTTCACAATATAATGAGCCATGTCAGTCATTAGAAAATATACTCACTTCCAGAAGATCACAAATAAATGTCTTATATTTATGCATTTGCTTTGCAAGTGTCAAAGGACACATAAGCAGGCTGAAAATCGGAATGAATACACTGGTTTGTCTGACTTGAATTGATTCTATGTATGAAATTACAGACATAGCAAAAACAATAGCACCTAGTTAGCAGTAGGGAGAAAAGATGCTGTATTATGTCTTAATTGGTTATTAAATTATAATTTCAAAAGTTCCTTAATAACTTTCATGCCTAAATTCAAAGTTAAATTAATAAGATTTTAGTTCTCACTTCCCTTAAATACTCTTAAAGCTTTACTCATTATATTCAAACAATGCTTTTAAAAAAAGGTTTTTTTTACTAAAAGAGAAAAAGCTGGATTGTGTTATTTCACTATTTATCTCAAAGGGCAATAAATCAATAATCTGAATAATTTTAAGTAAGTTTTCTTTTAAACTATCTACTCCAGTAGAATTGCAGCTCAGGAATTACAGGATGACAGCATATCACTTCTTCTACTTTGCATCAGAAGAGATAATCTTAATAACAATTCTGGTCCTAACATCTCTGGTAGAAATCTTGTCTCCACTCAAAGCAGTGAAAGCATTGTCATTCAAGCGGTCAAGGGTTTCAGTTTGTCAATCTATAAGCCCTGACACAACAGCATTTCTCAGTCCTGCATTTAGCGCATTACCAGTTTATTACTTTATGGGAGTGATTCTTTATTAGTTTGAATATGTGCATGCTGATTATAAAGTTGAATGATCAGCATAAAATAGCATTGCTCACACCTTTGTTCTGTGATTGTAGACACTTATATCACCTGTAAAACAGTACAGTCAGAGTCAGAACTTCTACCCTTTTCCTTTCCCTTTCTTTCCAAAAAACAAGTTGAGAATGGCAGCTAAAGAATCCACGTATGGCCAAACCCTGAATTCTAACTCTAGTTCATGTTTCTGATGCAGTTACTTGTCTTGATAGTGATAAGTGGATGAGAAAGCACTGGAAACATGGAAACAGAAGAGTGGCTGATGCTTTTTAGGTGGCAGCAATCCTAGAAAGACATGAGATACAGTGCCACTACAATATGGCAACAAGTGGTAGGGAATACTTTGAGAAGCCTGATATAGAGAGGACAAAAATGTTATTAGTGGTACAGTGGTCATTCTTTTTATCAATGGTGGAGGTACACTTCTCAAGGTTAATATTGAGGTAATGCCTAGAGATACTAGATGGAACAAAAGGACTCTTAACAAAGAAATCTACAGATAGCAGTAAGAGACTGTCCCTGAAACAAATGGTTATGGTCTAAATCAATAGACAGCCAAAGGGGAAATGGAAACAAACAGAAGTGAAATCACTTGCCTGGGACCATAAAGCAAGTTAATTGAAGAGTGGAAAATTACACTTGGTTCTCTGGAGAGCTGATCACTTGCTCCCTGTTATTCATCAAGCCCTGTTGTAGATTCTCCTCAAGGTTCTTGTTGGGATGCATATGCCAGAAAAAAAGCTGCTTTTGAGCTTTCCTGAGGGCATGGAGACTTGATAAGGCTCACCTTTTCCTGGAGAAAAGGAAATGAAGTGGGGTCATCTTTCCAAACCCTTTCTTTACAATTTCTCATTGTGTTCAGATACTGAAAAAGAACTTTAAATATATATACCAGTAAAACTACTACTTTGGTAGCACTGCTACTAAAACTTCAGTTAGTCTTTCGTAGAGTGACATTTCTGAACGTGCTTTAGAAATGCTTTGTGCAGACGTATGGATTTTCAGATAATTTGTCATTAAGAGAAAGTTTTCAACGCTCCAGCTTGCAGCCTTACTTGAGAGATGGATGATCTGTGCACAGTTTATGCTTCATCTTGTGTGTCTTTACTCATTCCTGGGTTTATTTTTATTTAATAGTGTTGTGAAGACAACATTCACAAAGAAAATCTTCCTCTCTCATGGAATAAAGGAAAATGTTCCCATCTTTTTTCCTTTTCTTGTCTGGACTACACTAAAATTCAGAACTTCTCTCTCAAAGTCTTAGAATTAACTTTTAAATATAAAATGTTTAACCTTTTCAAAATAAGGTGATATAACCGGAACTGGATTTCCAGCTAGTTTCATTCAATTCCTCCAGATGTCTATGAGTTATCTTAATTGTCATAAAAAGTTTTCAAAACTTTGCAGTATTTTCAAACTTAGGGTGTGCAAAGCTTCCATACCTACTTCTTTTCCACTTCTTGCAGCTCTCTTGAGAGAGAGGATGTTTGGGAGAGAATGCAGTGATCCTGCAGCACACATTTCCCTATGTTCTAATTAAAGAGTAGTGAGACTGGCATTCTAAAAGTTCAGCTTTGGAGACCTGAATGTTTATTATGAAGTTGTTGAAACCTGAAGAAAAGTCCTGCACACCTCTCATTAAAGCAATGCAAGATATTAGCTGTATTGAGTTTATAACTGTGATATCATTTTTGCTGGTAATGCTATAAGTGCACATAGTACTCAGTACTTATTCCCAAACCTAGATTAAAAACACACATATGTTGGGAAGAGGTTATCTCCTACTTCCACTGAATATCTGAGTTTTTAATATATTTTTTCTATTTTTTCCCCAGCAGACATTTTAGTCTAAACTCTAATTAAGACTAAAGGGGAAAAATAAGGTGAATTATCCTGGCAGTACAAATAACTTGCTCCTTGAAAGAAATTCTTCAGGGTAAGCATCCCTGCCACTGAACGCATTAATAGATCTGACAGTTACCAGAAAGCAATTGGAAAGATCTGGAGGCAGCATGTTACTTACTCTTGCTAACAGCTGCACTGATGACCATTTTTATAGAGTATTAGACTGAATTAGGAGTCTTGGGACCCCAAATTCAGGGTATATGCAGTTTCAGATTAGTCAAGACTGCACAGTGTGCCACAGAAAGGTAAATCCAAGAAACAGAAGTGACAGCTTCCCTGGCATTGCCAGAATACTTGCTCACAGATTCCTTACTTTTTATTTCATTTAGTGCTGTGTTTCCCTGGGACACATCACTCCTGTCTCAGACGATACCTGCCATTCAGCTTGTTCAGCTTCAGTTCAGGGCCTTTCCATCACCATACACAGAACTGACATGTATCCTTTTTCCAATCCCTTTCAGAAAATGCGATTACCGTGACAATTTGAGACACAGACCAGTTGAGAAAACTGTAGAGAACAGAGAGAAAAAAGGTTCAGATGAGCAAATAAATCTTACATGTCTGTGGAATATCTAAATTAATCCTCTGGGCTGTTGGTGTTCACCATTAATGCTGATGACTGCAGGAACACTCATGCTTTTCCCAACTTCCTGACTTCTAAATAGCTACAGAATTCTGTGTGAGAATTCAATTAAAAATCCAGGTCAGTTGGTTTCCTAAACAGGGTGTCAGATAGGGATGATGTTCAGAGAACTCACTGGTGACTTCAGCAAAAATGAACCGCACAGGGACATGACAATCAGAACAGCTCTTCCTTGGACTATTGTTTGATGTGGATCACACCAGTGCTCAGAAACAAGTGGGAGCACACAATGTAAGGCATTCAAAATTGTGTTTCCAGCTGTTTATCAAATATAATGACACTCTGCCATCATGTCATAATAATTTTTTTTGAAGAAGCTTATTTTTGCTAGAGATTTTGTCTCAGCTTTGCCTAACACATGGTATATTACAGGATTTAACAGACACTTGTTCTGAGGTCATCCTGTGTTTCTCATCGTGCTTCTTTCCTTCCCTTTAGATAACATTGTGTAATTTCAGCTTTGCTAAGTGTCTCATAGTCTTGAATCCAGACTGCTCACAGATTCAGTTTTTCTTTTTTTTAGTGATTACGCAAAAATTTTACCCCCCTCCAAAAAAAAAAAAAAAAACCCTTGTCAAAGTGTTTTAAAAGCTCATTCACTTTTCTTTATCTCTTTGAGACAGGACTACCTACTGTAGAGGAGAATAATGACAGGGTGTATATTTGTCTATTTAAAATACTTAGATTTCTAACTGAATTTTACAGATTTTACTTGTAACTAAGCATGCTCTACTACACAGTGCACCATCAGAACTGGCTGGGAAGCTGACTTGGTGCTCTGCACGATCTGAAACCTTAAGCAGAACAGGGGGTGAGTCTTGGCAGTTTTTCATAATAGGGAATGGTTCCAGCTGTTTTGTTTGGAGGGGCAGTGGGAACAGATGGAGTTAAAACTTTGTGGAAGTAAAGCTGTAGTGTATATAGTATTAAGAACTAATTTGGTGAGAGCTAGTCAGTAGAGAATGGGTCTGAAAGTCTGGTGTGTTTCTTAGAGTGAGCCATGAAAAGAAATGTTCAGAATTATGATTTTTTGAGACTGAGCGCAAGAAAAAGTAACTGAAGAAGTAGTATGTACTAATATGTGGCCAACTGAAAAAAATTATTCCTTTAATGGTAGAGGTGTGTTGATTAAGTTCCCATTTAAAACATTACTTGAAGAAAGTCTATGTGTTTTCTTTTGAATTATAATCTTTGGCCTTGCCTGGCTAGCTATTTTCTAAGCATGACCTTGAGCAAAAGAGACTGAGGATGTGTTGTCACAACCTTTAGACTTTGTACAAATAAAATAAGGATAACAGTATGCATTTTATCTGAACTTAAAATTTGTGCAAATAATGGTGTTGGTGAAAATTAATGAATAGTGTAAGCTGAAAGTGCTGATAAGAGTGACTTTGAATCCTTTTATATCCACACAGTTTACACAAAGTGGGTAGAGAGTCAATTCCTAATTTCACAGACGGAGAGATTTAGATCTAGAGACATATAAACAAGTAATTTAATTTAGACTAGTAGAAGTTACATATATACCTAAGTGGCTTTATTTTCATGGTTGTGGTTAACATACCTATAATTTAGAAGAGTCACGTTCTGAATTGTTTCTTGTTTGGAATTATCTTACCGTGGTGCTACTAGGCTGTGTTTCTTAATGAGGGCCACAAATTATGTTGTTAAAAGAAAGAATAAAAACAGTCTTAAAATTACACTAGGTAATAATTAGTGTTGTTTACAAACTGTCCTTATTTTATATCAAATACTTGACAAAAGACATGAGAATATTATTTGTAGAAAGAGCATTCAGATGCACAAGTTCCACAGCATAACGTTTTGAGTAAGTCTGCATTCTCTAACTCATTGCTGTTTCAATCCAGTGCCTAAGTATCAAAACCAAATTTTCCTCCCTCATATTTATCCTCTGCTTACCCTGGAGGATATGACTGAATTAGTGACAGAATTGGCGCTACTTACTTATGTCCTCTGGGGACTGAACTATCAACAACTCACTGCATTCAGAAATCTTCACAGCTGTGAGTCAGAGATGACCTTTTCTGAGGCAGACTGAAGGCTTCAGCAGGGGAGTGAAGTTGACCTTGAATTGTGAACTAAACCTTTTTGCTTTGATCTCTTGTGACACTTATCACTAAGATATGGGTCTCTTTGTGACATGCTGTGACAGCAGAGTTTCATGCAACTTTTAAGCCAATATAATACACACTCTTCACAACTCGTTTTCTTCCTGTAATAAATCTTGTATGAAGAATATCTGCAGTTAATTGTTTCCTCCAAATGTTAATCCAAAATCTTGAACTTCCTAAAAAACTTGGTGGGAATTTGAGGAAAAACTGGATAAGAAGCAATATAAACAAGCAGAGCTCATGCTTGCAAGCTGTTGCGTTTTACTTGTCTTGCTCTGCACTTGTCACACCACATGTATGTAGAGAGAGGGGGGCTGCCATGAAAAAGCTTTTTGAAGCTCCTTATTTTGTGACCTGGCTCCAGCTCATGATCCATATGAAAGGTTCATCAAAGACTGTAAAATCTGCCACTAATGTAGGCTGTAAGATGAAATGATCTAATGGGAAGTCTGTTTTGCAGTGTTTCACCATTAGTAGTTTAAAGTTGGAAAGAAATTTATCACATGTGAATATGACATGAAAAGTAGAGGTTTATTTTTTATCGCCTGGTAAGTTATACAATCTTAATTGTAAGAGAGAGGCCTTGGACAGGCAGTGCTCTCCAAGCACTTTTTGACCGCATTAAATGTATTAATTCCCTAAGCCAAAAAAAAAATTCAAATAGGAATCTTGTAACTTTCTGATAGGAACAAAAGATATATAAAACTTCTACCCTGGAATGTACTATTTCCACAAGGAAAAATTTTCAGTATTTATCCCTGATTATGTCTTTGAGAAACTGCAGAAGCCCTATTTCTACTCTACTGAAGAAACCGTTTTGCAGGCTGCACCGCACTTTGCTTTTTCTGTGGAGCTCAGGAATTAAGTAGTGTATCCCTGAGGAGCTATTAAGTAATGCTTCTCTGTTCATTATTACTGTTATTGAGTAGAACGGATGTGATGCTTTTTTTTCTTAATGTCCCATTTGTGAATAATTCTTCTAATTAGATAGGCACATTATTCTATACATATAAACCTTTATATGTGGGTTGCAGCTTCCATGTGTACAACACAAAATTGGTGCACAGTGGATAAAAACATAGAAGACTACTCAGCTGAAACACTGTGTCCTGTTCCATCATCTTACTCCAATAAAGAGTCAAATCAGTTGGAAACAGTCCAGATGAGAGAAGCAAGAATTAGCCATTAAAAAAAATATTTTTAAAAGAAAGAATATAAAAGCTTCCTTTAGGAGGACAGATTGAACAAATTTGTGATATTTTTAACTTGTTTCTCTGTTTCTCAATTCCTGATGGGTATGACAAGAAGCAGTGGGCTAAAATTCCAGCATGAAAAATTCAGATTAGATACTAGAAGTGCTTCCAGTCAGGAAAAAATGATCACTGCCTGGGGAGGCAGGGAATTAGCCATCACTTGAAAGAGAGAAGCATCTGTCAGGAGCAGAGAAACTCATTTTACATTGAGGCAGACTGGTAATCTAAATGATCTCTTGAGACCGCTTTCAGTCTGATTATGCAATGTAGAATCATAAATCTATGGCAGTAGAAATCAGATGTAACTTGCAGACATAATTTTATGTGTGCTTGTGTTTGAATTGTGACCAACATTGTTCAGAAATGCCTGAGTTTTGTCCCACTTCAGATCTCAGGTATTTCACAACCCATAAACTATAATGAATGGAAACTTTCCTCTTAAACAAACAAACAAAAACCTCTGGTAACTTGAGGTGCTTGAGGTTGTCATTCAATTTTATATACAAGTAGATCATAGACCCTCATCTGTAATCCAGTTTTTTTTCTGTTGAAACTGTATTTTAATCCTAATACTCAGTTTATTATTATTATTATTATTGGGCTTTACTGCTGATGTAACATTTTCTTTTGTGTATTTGGGGAAACAATGAACCATTAAGAAAAGATACTCTTGCTGGAATTTACTGGTGTTGAATAGTAAGGGTTTATTCTCTTAAATGGTCTACTCTGTTTACTCTCTACGAGAGTTTTTGGGAATGCAACTCAGAAGTACTTATTGGGGTAATCAAAAGTTGTTCTTATACATTTATATCCACAAATACTAAATAGTAATACTGTATATAGTGGTTATCAGAATCACTGGCAAGAATTTAGTGAGCTAATGCGTATAGAAGCACTTTTGTAAATATTTTTTAATGTTAGTAGAAGGAGTTTACAAAGAGTAACTTATTCAAATAGTGAAGAATATATATCTATTTTTGCTCATGTAGTTTATTGTCCTATTGACTTTATATACAGAAGTAGATAAGATATGGTCATTGGAAATAATGGACTTTACATATTCAGAGGTCTTCATCAAAAACTAATGTATCAGTAGCAAGACAAAGCTGGACAATTACTTCCTTTGTACTTCCAAGTGTTGAATGACATGTATCATTTTTATACAACATTTAATTCACACATTTATAATACTAAATAGGTTAGTAGCTTATTTTGCTAATATTGCATTTATTAAAAACTTGTTTTATTTAGATATTTTATATAGTTGCTCTTTGTTTGCTATTAAGTCACAAATTCTAGTTGAAAGAATAAGAGATGTACTGTGTTAAAATGAAGAGGCATGAAATGTACTCACTGGAGACTTGCTGTTTCTGCTGGGTGGGCAGTTCCTTCATTCTCTAGAGAAACTGGTCATCCACACCGACATAGCAATTTTCTGACTGGCTAAGTGAGAACATCTTACATTTCTGAGTGCAGCGTGACATTTTGATACTCATTAGTTTAAAAAGTCATCTGGAAAGAACTCACCTAGTATTTGGCACTTACAAATGTTTGTGGGTTATTGGCAGTGAATACTTTTTGATTAGTTTTAATTTCCTTTTCACTTTTACTGAATTAACATATAGTTATGAAATGGTAGAGAGTTTTTCTATAATTGTCTGCCATAAATAATAAATTAGGGTCACCATAATTCTTTCATATGTTGTCTAAGCTGATATTTAGAGCAGGATAAAATGGCACTGATCAAATATGAGTTCTGCTAGTTATTGAGTCTTCTCAACATACTGTTTTGGTATCTGATAAAGCAGAAGTGGAGAGCAACTGTACCTCCTCATCTCATCTCGTATTCCTGAGATTAGAACATGGCACAGTGCATGTTTGTTGGTTGGTTTTTGTTTTTTTTTTTGAAGCTTGGTTATATGATTTGACTTTTGTGTAATCAAAACAACTTATATTTTTTCCCTTATCACATGTTTTATGGGCCATATTTAAAAGTGAAAGAGGAATGAGGTCACATGTATATACATATATGTATATTTATGTGTATATATGTGTGTATATTGTCAACGGTTTACGGGCGTTCGGCCCGGTTCCATGATGAAGGGGACGGGGGATCCACGGGTCCATGCCCCGGGAAAAAAGGGAAAAGGGAAAAAGGGTAAGGAGATGGCCCTGAGATCAAAGAACAGCGGCAACAATCTGAGGAGAAACAAACTAATTTACTAAATAAAGTATCAGAATGCCAAACAACACACTATAATACAATATAATTACAATTTAAGCTGATAAATCCAATACAGAGAGAGAGACTGTCCCAAAATCAAGGTAGGCCTTACTCTACTACCGACGATAAGACGGCTGGAGAGCGAGGTGCTGCCAAGACGAGAGACGGCGGAAAAAGGGACGAGGTCTTGTGATCTGCAAGTTTTTATACTGCGAGCTTTTATCTTTTCCCTCCGGCTGGAAATGGTAACAGAGGAGAAAAAGTACCGTGGGGACTGTAGTAGTCCTTCTCTTCTGAGAACCAGGTATATCCACTACATGATGCTATGATGTGGAATATCAACAACTGAAAATCACAAAACCATGACAGTAATATATATATATATGTATATATGTGTGTGTGGGTGTATGCTTTGGACCAGGTTGAGTGATGTGATGAGGATAGCTGTTTCCTAAAGACTGGACAGCAAAGGACATGTTGCCTACTAAATCACAAGATTATCCCCTGGAGTACTGCTGAATGGAGGCTGGGAAGGGTCTGTTCAGAAAGAAGGTTCTGTTTCCTGGAGTAAGATAGACTTAAAGTACTCCTGAACAGTTGAGTGGGTGCTTTAATAAAAGTCAACCCACGTGTGCTCTAGAGCAAGATGTAGCAGCCCAGTTCCTCCTTTGTCAGCAGCCTTCTCTAGCTTCTGTTTTGATACACTAGACATTTTGACATTTCTCTGCATGTTTTCTATTGTTTCTTTAACCTAATGATTCCTCTTTTTTTTTTTTTTTTTTTTTTGGTTTGTTTGTTTGTTTGTTTGTTTGTAGCAGGTGAGTGAGCCTTCTAGCTCTGAGCTCTTTGTACTGCACTGGGTCTGAAGGGCTGGGTGTTGCCATCATTTGTAAAAGCCTACAACTAGAAAACGAGATCCTTACATTACAAATACAGACAGTGCTGGCAGCCTCTCCGAAAGTGAACACTCCTATTTTCTCCTGTGCAATTTATTACTGAAAGCTGTAAGTTCAGCTGTGATTAGGCAACACAGTAAGAATATATGGGGCAAAGAAACTGTGGTAAAGGAGGTAAGAGAATGAAATTCCATTCCTTAAACTGGCCATTGATCTGCTATGTTTAATGGGAAAGGATCTTCCAGTTATATGTCCTCTGCTTGCTTTGTCTATTTAGTCTTTAAGAAATCATGAATGACATTGTATGTGTAAAATGCTGGAAGGAAGGAAGTCCTCCAAGTAACATTAAAGTCAAAAGAATCATTGAAATATGCAAGATGCAAAGATTTTCTGGTTTTTATTGTGAGATGCCTGTTTCAATCTACGCAAAAGCTAACCATTTTGATTATTTTGAGGAACATTTTTTAGGCCTGTTTGCCTCTGCAGATACATCACATACACACTGAGATCCATAGGTATGTGTACATGAGTATGTGTAGGCAGAAGGTCACTTCAATTCAGCTAGGACTGAGGTGTGCACTTTTTATAATTCTCTGCTTTTTAAAAATGTGTACACTTCTAATTCATCCTTCATAGTGCCTGGGGTGGTGATAATGTGCAAGAAGGCTTATTTCTGTGAACTGTCTCGCTGCATGTTATCAATGATCAGAAGCAGAGAAATAGGATAGATATGCTAGCCAGGTGATTCTTTCATTAATTTAGATGCAGACTTTATTTAGTCAGCTAACAAATAAACTCATGCTATGTCGGCCTAGCCTCTTGTAGGAAAATAACAAAATTCTGAATGAAGAAAAAGTTTTTTTGTAAAAATTTTAGTGATCTTGCATTTGTTTAAGCCACACATTTTGGCTTTTTTTCCCCCTTTCAGTATGGTATATGGTGTATTATCCCAGTAATTCAGTATGCCCCTAAAGCCAAAATATGATTCGTTTTGTCTGAAATTTTACAGCTGACTGTGCTCAGTTTATTAGAACAATATTCTTTTAAGAAATCCTCAATAAAACCAGAAGCCTGAAATAATTTTGCAATTACAGTTTAAAGCTTTAGGGCTAACCTATATGTTAAGCTAAGAATAAAAAATAGCCTTCGATGTGGGCTGGTATCCTGGGTCTAACTGAGGAGACTGCTTTTACATCTTTGGAGGACCTTCAGGTTATTTCAAATTATAAATGTATGAAACATGCAATACAGGAAAATGCAACTCTTAGAAATAAGCCAGAATCTGTCCACACCTCAGGCATTTTGAAAAAATCTTCTGTATCATTTATCAAATTTACAGGAGAAAGGATAAATATTTAAATGAAATACATAATCATATGGAATATTGATACAATTATAAAGGATCTTAAATAATCTGGAAGTCAATAGAAAGAAAATATCTGAGTTGATGTTATCCTCATAAACCTAACTGGCTTCTGTTCCTCTATGGGTATCTCTTAGCTATAATGATATCACTTATAAAATATTTTCCAGAAGAATTCCTTTTCATTCCTTTAAAAAATATATCGTCTTCTCTGATAGAACAACCATTCCATTTTTTATCCTCATTAAATGCATGCCACTTGCCTGTTTTGCTGCATAGTGTATAAATCCTGCATCCTCTTAGGTGTTTCAAGAGCTCCCATCACTAACATTAGGGATTGTAATGAATGCATGTTCACTGTGATCCCAAATTGTTCCTCACAGAAGAGGATTTTAGTCACACAGATGTCAGAAAAGAGCAGTCCTTTGTGTATCCCTTTCAAGAGAATAGTTTCCCAGATAAGTTTGTGATTTCTAGCCCTAGAATTCTCTAGAGTGCGATCTCATTATCTTTTAACTTGAATTACAAATCTTCATTGCTTCTGCAGATCAGGCATCCCCAGTTATATGAAGCCAGAAAAACAGCTATGGGGAATACAGAATCTTGGCAGCTGTGAGTGGTTTAGTTAAAATGCTGCGGTCAGATTCCTGTAAGTAGGATACTTTTTAGCAATGTGCAACTGCCCTGGTCATAGGACTCTCCAACTGCTGCAATAAATGAAACAAGAATATTCCAGGTATTAAGCTTCATTACTTCACACCTTCCACTCATTTACACCTTTTACTGAAACAACCCTGGAGTGGATGTGTTCCAAATTGGAATGAACTATTACATGTGATCTTGCCCATTCTTATCTCTACCACCATTTGCTTCCAAGATATTAAATTTAAATGCTCTGTGATACCAGCAGGACAAATACTGCAGTGCTGTGTTCATCACTTCTTGACATTTCTTAACTTTACTTCCTCTAACCAATACATTTTTACTGTATATAAGCAAACCTATTGAGTATCAGAATGATATTTGTGAATACGGTCTGGATTTTAGACCTTATTCTAATTTTAAGATTTAAGGCAATATGTCTTTAATACTTCAGCAAAATGTTTTCTGACATTTGTTTACTAGTGAGTTTTTTGTACCTGCATATTGCTTCCTGCTTATAAAAACACTCCTGGGATAAGCTGCTTATATTGAAACATTTTGCTCCAAAGCAAGTCAAAATGTAGGAAAAGTATTGAGAGCAGCGATGGACTACACTGATGAAGTGATTTGTTCCCTTCCACTACTGAGGAACTTTTCTGTGAGAATAACATGCTGAATGGCCCTGGTAACTTGTTAGTATGCCGGACCATCTTCTAAGTTGGTGAAAACTGCTTTCATCAAGTATGCAAAAATCAGTGCTTTGTAGAAAAAAAGACAAAGCAGAGCGGATTAATTTAGGGAAATAATGCCTTTATAAGGGATAAAAGTTTCAAACTTTGCCCACAGATCTGCAGGGTTTTCTGAATCTCAAATGTTAAATTCTTGGGATTTGTAAACTCTTAGAGGGCAAAGTGTAAGGATAGCATTTTCAAAGGGGATTTATTTGCTTAATCTCTATTAGCTAATCCTTTAGGCAGTTTTGAAAATCTCGGCCTTACATCACAAAGGCCTCTGAGGAGCTGGTTGTTAACGTAACTGATTCTGAAGTAAAGAGAGGGGATGTCACTTAATTTGGCTTTACAAGGAATATACCAAAAAAGAGGAGCAAGACTGTGTGTTTCCATGGATAAAATGCACTGTGTTAATTTTGGATGTCATCTTTCTCTTTTTTCTCTTTTTGTGTTGTTCTTTGTCTTAACGTTTGATTTTTTACAATATGGTGTAAAGCACTGGGGAGAGAAGGGAACCCTCCTTGGTTTACTGTCAGTGGCTGACTCTCTTCTAAAATTTCCCTCTGATCTGGAAGCTGGGGAGCAGACCTCCCTTCCTTTTCTGACTTTCCTTTTTTTTTTTTTTTTTGCCTGCATACCTGTATGGGAGAGCAGAATGGATCTTTACAATTTAAGAGTCAAGGGAAGGTATTCTAACTGTTGTTAGGAGTACAGTGTATGCTGTTAACGTCAGTCCTAAATGAGTCTCTACCATAGAGACAGAGGTATTTGAACTTAAACTAATAGTGTAGGCACCTCGGGAACATCATGCTCAAGGATGAACTAATATTTGATCTTCACTAGTGGTGAAGTAACTGAATAGTGTGTAGGTCTCTCTGAGGTGTTATGTCTGAGTTCTTATAAGAGTCTTGGCATTTAAGGGGCACAACCTTGGGGATCTCCCAGAGTCCATTTAGTAAAAGGATAGCATGTGACTGAAAAAAGAATATCTGAATGAGTGGCTGAACGGATGCCTTCATCTGAGTTTATTAAACATATGCTCATATATGGAAATTTCTTGCACTCTTCAATACAATAACCACGCCTAGTTTAAAGGAAATTAGATAAATATATTCAAATATTAATATTTGAATTATGTGGGCCATAAATATTAACATTTGAATGAAGTGGGCCCCAAACTGACCTGAGATCACAAGAGAATTTACTCAGGATGTAGATTAGAAAAAATATATATATAATTTTTCTGACAAACTCTTTATTTATGTACTGAAGCTGAACTACAGGAAAGAGAGTGGAAAGACATTAAAGAAAGTGAAAGAGGAGTTGTGCCATGTGCAAATACAAGTGGCAAAGGCATAAATACTGACATTAAGTGTTGATTGATACAAAGGCAAAAATTTGTGAAGAGTATGTAGAATGGACAACAGATAAGTAAAACAGTGATCTGAGATGAGAACATTTAACATCACCATTCTAATTTTATCTGGAAACCTTTTCAGAGACAAATACAATTGCACAAACATAAGTGAATAAAATGACTATGACATCCAGGTCAGTGAGGCAGCAGAGCCATCAGCAGTTTAGCCATGTGACATTCCCAATTCCCCCTTTCACAGTGCCAGCACTGCTGCTTAAGGACCTTGCAAAGCAGCCAGATACTGCTGGAAGATGCAGACCTTCCACAGCTGGCATGTAACTCTTGAGAGGGCAGCAATAACATTCAGGCTTTATTTTAATATTGCATCTTGCCTCAGTAGTTGAATTTAAATTGTGGTACACTCCTGTAAGTCTTTCAGCAGTGAATTTTATTTTGTCACGCCTTACGTAGTCCATCCTGATCTAACAAGAGCATTGTTTTTTCTATGAGAACATTAATACTGACACAACTCTATCCCAGCTCTATCTCATACTGCTGTAATTAAGACTGCATTAATTTTGAAGATAAAAGCACAACATTTTGATATTTGATATTAACCACCCAGCCTTTATTAAATCAAATTCATTGAAAATAGCCCTCCAAGACTTCATACTTCTATAAGATGTTTGCAGTAAGCCAGCTTGGACTTGAGACACCAACAACCTTCAGCTATTTTAGCACCCTCAAAGTTACCACTGTATTTTATGTAGGTGTCAAATTTCTCTATTGCCATACTTTAAATTTACTGGGAGTGCTTACAAGAAAATGTATTCTTATTAATAGGGAATGATGATAGGAAAATTCTGTATTTATTACTAGTAGAGGAGCACTACATGTAGAGTTTTTGGTAATATGGCATTTTGGATACTCTTCTAAAACAGGGAAGTATCTAACTATCATTTAAAATGAATGGCTATTTAACATTTAAGTATTAATTAGATCTAAGGTCATCTATAGAATACACAATTGTTCCCCCAACATTAGCCAAAGAAAGCTGACATTCAGAGATATTCTCTTGATACAATTCTATGGCAACTTGTTTTTGAATATTAGTTCCTGTAAAATAATAATTAGCAAAACAAAGCATGGTAAATTAGACAATGGTCTGTTTCAGCTTCTTGATAAATGCTGCTAAAGTAAAGTTTAAGGTTGGAGTAAAGAATAGGCAGGGAATAAAGAGAAAATGAATTGTTTTGTCTCTCTTGTGAGACTTGTTCTAGTCATAAAAGTATTTGTGTTTGTCTCCTTGACATATGTAAATCGACAAAAAAATTATAAGGCAGAATAGAGACAAATATACACTTGCTGATGTGGCCCAGGTTGCTGACTTCATGTTCAAGCAAAATATCCCCCGAACTCACTCTAATCCCAGAGCAAGGAAGTAAGGACTTTAGCAGATGGCAGTAGCGACAAGTCCCCAAAATGTTCACCTAAAAATTAAGCTGCTTTCAGTGTGTCCTACAAAGTCATCATCTGTAAACATGAGTAGAGTTTTTTTATACCTCATTTTCACAAAGTGAGAATGCTAGCTACAGATAAAACAATGCAGAGCAAGATCAAGATTTCTGCCAGCATAAATAATCTTTTCAATTTTTATTTTTTATTTTTTTGACATTACTATAGTTTATGAGGATATGTGTGAGAAGAATTCATCTTTCAAATGAAAGGAAATTCATTCAAGTCTGATCTGAAAGCTAAATGTTAATTTTATGGCAAAATTAGTGTGTATTGCAACTTCACAGTGGTCTTATCTCTGCCCAGAGAAGTGAAAGGGAAGCCTGAGGTAAATCCTAAGTGGAGATAATGATATACATATTGAAATGTGACTTTTTTTTTTTTTTAAGGCAATGATTAATTGAAACACTGAGCATCCATGTACACTGAAATGCTATAATGCTCATTACAGCTAAAATTTCAGTATGGAGGACAGTATTAAATCAGTTTCAGAATTTTGCATATATGCATTATTTATGTGACTCTCGAATAACTACAGAGTTTAAATCTTGAGTGTAATATAGCTGCTTTGAGTGGCCAGATTTAGCTTTGTGCTGCCAGATTTGACATTTTTGGTAAGTTGAAATTTGAATGTGGAATGGAGCCACTGTAGTAGCTCACTTTTAACACAGATTTGGCCAAATAGTTGTAGAGGAAGTATGACCATGGAACATTTAAACCCAGAGGATTTCTTTCTTTCTGAAGGTGGAGAGCGAACTAATAATCTGGTGGTCATTTCCAGCTCCAGCACTAGTGTACGTGTCTGTTTGCATACGAAGCTTTGAATAAACTCTCCCTAAATTTCCTTTTACTTCCCCATCTCTTCTTTTCTGAATGCAGCCTTAATGTGGCCCAGGATCTGAGTCTTCTTATACTGATACTTGACATTAGGAGGCATGTGATTTCACATTAAAATGTAATCTAGAGCAGAAGACATTGAAATCTGTTTTCTAAAATGCACTGAACATGCATAAAGATTTGTAGGAAGCAACTAGGAAGGTTCTGCCCTAGGAGAGAGTCTGAATTTACTTCTTAATTTATATGAGCTAAATCTTTCAAAATGCTGATCTAAAATCTGTTACACAGTGCATGATTTTTAATGTACTTATTACCAATTAAAACCAGAGGTAGGCACGAACTTCCACCAGAGTTTAATTCCCTATTTTGCCAGATCATCTCTTCTGACTTTGAAATGCCACTATCTCTAAATTACATGAATTTGCTATGTAACTGGTGTAAATCAACACACCTCCCATGTCTTCGGAGCTGGTGTGCAATTTTATAGCAATGCATTCTCTTTCACTGCTTGTTAAGAATAAGAATGTTTAGTACTGCCTATAAATATTCTGTTCGAAGAGAAGAGGGAAAAAAAATCAGAAGATTGCTTAGATCTGAGATTTTCAGGTAACATGCAAATTATCTACCTTGGAGATATTCTAATACTTAAGGGAATTTTAAAGTACTCAATATTTCGTCCTATGTGTAAAAATACCACTGACTGAGGTTAAAGACATAAAACAAAATTCAGTTATTCTGACTGAAGCGTGGAGGAAAACTGCAAGCTATGTCTCATATGGAAGCCATTACCTGATATGTAGAAGATAGATATATAGCAGGTATTGTTGTTCTTTGTTTCTATCATGACAAATTAATTTCAAATATCAACCTGAATGTAATACATACTACATAGTGTTGTGAGTATAGATGCATTACCAGCTCTGTTTTGGTTGCAAATCTTTCTATGAAGAAAATTAGCTCTACCCCAGACAATACTCTGCAGTCGCAAAACTGTGAGGATCAGGTCTGAAACTAATGCCCAGTGTCCAGTGATTTAAGATAGCAGGCATTTTTCTTTCCATCTGTTGACATCATAATGCTCTTTCATTTTTCCCATCATTATTTGACCACAGTGTATCTTGGCACTTACAGAAATGTAGGTTCTTCCTTATTAACATTCTGTTTAATTTGCAGGAAACTAATGTACATATTATGCAAGAGACAGATGATGAAAAATGTTTCTTATGTGGAGAAAATACACTCAACAAAACAAAACACTCTCCTACATCAAATGACTTTTGTTCCTAGCAAAATCAAAAACCTAAGAAATTGCATTAGAATCGCAATCAGTTTTGTATGTTCTGCAAATGCATAGTGTAGAGAATTGCCAGGCTGACCCTTTGTAAGTGGTGGGGAGGCAGCTGGGAAAGCAGCAAGGTGATGCTGGATGTGATTATGATAGATATTTAAGCTACCAGCCCATGGATGGCTTGCATGATCAGCATGCCTAAGGTCAAGGAATCACTTGCACACAGAGGGAGTGACTAACTTGTGCATTATGTTTCTGATAATGTGGATCTGAATTATTTTCAGACTTTTGATAATATCTTCTGCAAATAGGTTCTGTGGGGGAAACAGTAACTTCAGAGGTGGAGAGGTAAAGAAACAGAAACTACTACAGAAAGTATTTACAGGCTATTTTATTTTCTTCAGTTTTGGGTGAAAAATTGGTGAGGATATTTAGGATCAATTAAAAAGTTGTACTGTAAAATTTTGGTTTGTTTTTGTTTATTTATTGCTTTGTTTTCTTTTGTTTTTTTTAATTGAATAAAGAAATCTTTTGTTTGGTTTCTGGATAGTGTAACATTATGAATAATAAAGCCAAATGACTGATGTGAACCAAGAAAGGGCATTTTAATTCTCACTAACTTGTTCAAATAAAGTTCAGTGTCATCTCTGAGGGTGTAACCAATGTCTGTATTGACAGGAAGTTGAAATTCCTTTTTGGATAATATTCAAAGCATTCATTGTCCACAGAACCTCTTTTTCACATTTTCTGTCTACTGTGATGAATTTTCTCTTCATAGGAATTAACAGAAGTTTTACCTCTGACCATAGTAAGGCCTGATTTCACTTCAGTACTCCAGCTGTTATTTTGCATGCAGAAAATAAAAGAACTGGATCATAAAGGGCCAGGGATTTGTGTTTCTTTTGTTGTTGTTGTTAAAAAAAGATTTCCCTGTCTTCTTTTAAGCAGTTACCCTACTTTCTTTAATTACTGTCTCAGTAATAAGAAGTCCAAACTATTCAAGCAAATATCATTTTAATGAATGCTTGACTTGTAAAATGCCAGCTTATGTACTAAATTATTCAGATAAAAATAAACATGGCCAGTTTGGTAACAAGCTGAATAATGAGTTCATGAAAAACAGTGCAAATATTTGTAGGTAAATCTTACTGCAAGGATTAAGTAAAAGGGAAAGAGATAATATTATTTAAAGAGAAAGACAAAGACTCTTCCTCTTGTTAGGTTCACTAGGAAGATATATAGATAGATCGTGGCTGTGCATGCCGAGTTATTGCCAAGGGTTATTCTGTGTTCCTAATGACTTCATGGTCAATCCATAGATAGTTCAAGTTTTACAAGGAGATTTTTACATGAAAGTTGTTTCTAATTAGGTCATTTCATTAATTAATGCACCCTAAAAATTGCAAACAAGTTGTCACAGAGAAGGGAAATTTCTGTGTCATCCCATCAACACATAGATTTTCTGTCCTGATGTGCACACAGAGGTGTGCACTGCTGATTTTTAGATGACCTCATTTTTAGCAGTGATTTAGTTCTGTTGATCCTCCAATGTTACCTGAGGGCCATCCACCTACAAATGTAGATTCTGGACTCTGAATATTGACTGTATGTCCAGCCAGTTATTGTAGGAATACCTCACAAGTCAGCCTTTCCCAAAAGACACCCACAGCTGACAACTTTTCATGCCCACAGATGCTCCCATGCCTGCTGAGGTCATCTTGCTGGTAGACACCCTCACCGAGGGAATAGTGCAGCTCCCAAGGGGGGTGTGAACAGTCCACGATAGCTGGGCTCTGGACACTAAGTTGGCTCATGTGCCCCCAGAGCTAATTAGGGCCATCAGACATGAGCAGAGGTGTATTAATGAAGAAGTGAATGGCATTTTTCTACAGATATTTATGTTGGATTAACTGGATGGGTCCCAGTGGTTCTTGTGCAAGTAACTGAGTTAATTGTCTGGTTTTTTGCAAGTTCTGAAAGAAAGTTAATTCAGTGACCTGAGAAGTAATTTAGCAACTTGTGGAGAAAAGCTAATTATTTTGAATTAGATGATCTGAGAAAACAGGAAGAATGTAACCATTTGTAGTTAAATACTTCTCAGTAAAATGTCCAGGACAAAGAGTTACAGTGCCAACCAGTTTAGACTGACACAACCAAAACATGAGGTCCTTTTTGCAAAGACATTGCTTCTTTCTGGTTTTGTTCCTGTAACAAAGATTCTTGAGAGGAGGATGGTTTGTACTTTGCTGTCATATAATACAGATCCACCTTAGACAGAATTGTGAGGACTTTGTAATTTTTCTTTTAAGTGTTACTGTGATTTTGTGAGTACCTATGGTAGTGCCTCATAACGTCCATGAATTGGGATTCTCTTGTGCTATAAAAACAAAGTTCCAGCTCCAGGGAGTAACTCAGACTTTGCAGTGTTTCCAGATAGTGTACTTCCTGCAGAGCCAAACATCCCACTCCTGTTCAGTTATTGCTATCCTTTTAGACTACCAGAACTCTATATAAAATGTGTTTATGAACTAACAATTTTTTTTCAGCTGTCCATCAAATAAAAGCAAGGTACATATAAATTCATATATAATTCAGTCACATAATTAAGTTTCCCAGTGTTTCATTGTGGTTTATGTTTTTGATTAAATTTTAAGTACTGCATTATTCTCTTTTATCTGAACTCAAAGATGCACAGCAGAGAAATATGTGCAGGAATTAGCTTTTATTTATTTCATTTTGTTTGTGACAGATTCATTGTTTGTATTGCCAGGCTCCATACCACCCACTGAACAACATGAATATTCAAGAGTTGTCAGCAGCTGCAGCCAGTTTGATTTTTTCTCAAGAATTCTAACGCGTACAGTGACGATGGATTCACTTTCGTGTGCAGTGGTTTCGCATGTTCATTGATATTATTATTTTAGAAACTTTTTGGCAAAGACTGATAAACACTCATGGCTGCCCTGAAAATCCATCAGCCCAGAAGGGGAAAAAATCACACCAAGCTGAAGATCTCTCTGTTTAGACATAAAGAGCTGCTCCATTAAAGACAGATTTAGGAAAGCACACACTTGAATAACTTTATGCATAAAGACAAGCACAGTGAACTCAGCAGGATACATGTATTAAGTTACTTGGATGTGATTTTAGAATAGGTTATCAATCTTCAGTGACTGAGTATGTGTTCTTGGAGGGGACAGTTTGTGATTACCCTAAGAAATAAATCTCAGCATAAGCCATAAGATTCTGGATTAGTATGTGAAACTTTTAATGGAATTTGTGAGTGCCATTTATTCTCTATGTCAAAATTCTGGAGACCTAATATATGCATATGCACAGTGTTCATGATGTTGTTAGACTGACAGTGGTGGCTGTAGTGAATAATGGGATCTGTGCTAACAGAGAGCTATAGCAGCAACATGGACATGTGAGAATGGCTTGAGAAAATCTCTAATTAGGTGTAGTTTGATTAATGGGAAGGCAGTGCTTGGAGTGCTTGAGAATGCTGTAGTACTCTAAGAATTCCTAATAAGACTCCTAAGCAACTCAGTATACGCTGTTAGGACAGCTTAGATTTTTACAAGAGGTAATCAAAGCTTCCTTTCTAGAGGCTATTGTTTAAATGATGCATGGATAAGAACCTGCCTTGACTGAAGAGACTGGTCAGTGTGAACATTCCCTTATATATCTATGTGTCCATGTCTACCATTTTGAAGAGCATCATTATACTTTAAATGGACAAATTTAAATCACATTTGAAATAAATTAGTAACTATCATTTAGAGTGGAGAGGTTTTTATGTAGTTAAGATTGTGGTATTTTTAATAGAATTCTGATATTGGCTATTCCTACTTTTCTGAAACAGTTTTTGAGGTCTGAAATACTCCGTTCTTGCTATGAATTTATGTGGAAGTTTAATTACCATTCAGTTAACTTTATGAGGAATGCGAAATTAAACAATCATGTCCATTTTTAATAATGGTCTAATCACACTTTCACATTAAACAAGAATTAGTATAGGCAAAGGCAGTGCTTGTAAACAGCAAGGATTTTCCAAATTTGGAATACAACATAGATTCTAACTGTAGAAGTCACCTTTCCTCCCTGTTTGACTGTTCTCATTGCTTTAGATCTCACAGACCTTTAATGTTTGTCTTCTTGCTTCCCATACAAGATTTATTTCCATAAACGTCCTCTCACTGGATCCTTGTATTTAGTTTTTTTTCAGTTAATAATAATAATAGAAAATCACAGCTAGGTAAAAGGTAGTAAAGTACAGACTTTGTGGTATACTTGTCACTTGTCATATACATATGAAAAAACAGTCACTAGATTAAACAAAGCTACATATGTTCTCTTTTCCTAGGGGCATCATTCCCAAATACTACATTAGGTAGGCCTTTCCTAAGTTGCACCACATTACCCAGGACTTCATTTATTAACAGTTCATTTTGTATGTGGTTATGACAAAGGAAATATATTTTGCCTTTTTTTGACCTCAGCGGAATAAATCTGAGAGCCCTGACACTGAGAACTCCTTTTGGAGAGGATATATTTTTTTAGTTCTCAAAGACAAAAATAAATAAAGTATGACACTAAAACCAAAGGCCTGACTGCAGGGAGAAAGGCTCTTTACCAATTCTGTTCTGTCTTGATGCCCATTAAAAAAGAGAGAACATGATCTTAATGTTCCTACAGGTTCCTCCCCTTGCAAAGTTTTCCAAAGACAGATGTACTATTTTGGCTGCTTGCTTCCCTTCTCTTACAGAAGATTTTTGGTTTTGTTTGTTTGTTGTTTGCTTTTATTGTTGTTGCTTTGTTTTGTTTTGTAGTGAGGAAAGGTAATAAAGAGGAAATCCGATTTCATTTAATTACTCGAAATAAAGTAGCCCAAGTAAACTACTGCTATAAATCAAGAGGACAACTGGAATTTAGTTTCTCATCGATAGAACCTCAGCTGACTTTCTGCTCTTTTTTTCCTTTCATAACTCAATTATTTATTGTTCATACAGGTTTGGGACTCATAGTAATTTTCATCTGTCCTTAAATTGTGAAATATGAGGATAAAGACCAGTGAAAAAGTTTGCAATTTTTCTTTTGTAAAATCCTAGCAACATCTGTGGCAGGCTTGCCCCTGTAGCCTAATTCCAGTTCTGAACTGTTTAGCTTTCACTCAGTCTCTTTGTTTTATGGTTTTGAGGGTTTTAATAAATTTGCAAAAGTTTCATTGTAGTAAAAATTGATTCTAAGCTCCAACAAGCTAAAAAAATTATTGGGTGAAGAGGAAAAAGTAAAAAGAAAGAAACACAGAGTAAAGTGGTGTTTGCAAATGAAACGCAAAATGGTTTTAAGCTTGTTACTAATGAAAATTAACGACCCAGAAACAACTGAATGCAATCCAAATACTCCTTCCAAACTGCTTCTACCTCTGCTCATTCTTCCCTTATCCAAGCTATTTCTGAGGAAATGTTATGATGACATTATGCTGTTTCTTCTCCCGTCCCACTCTTTATTAGAAATGGTATGTTCTTTTCTTACAGGAGAAAGGACTGGTGCTCACAGTCTGTCTTTTAAGTAGGCTTAGCATGCTTACATGAGCTAGATCAAATCTCATAAACTTCAGAAAATTGTATATTTAGCTTAGTTTGAACTTGGGTGTTTTTCTTTTATTTTTTTCCAGAGGGTTCTATCTGGACACGTTGGGCAAAGATATGTCGCTCTTAGCCCAATCCTCTTATGTAGCCATGAGTAAACCAAATGGCTCAAACTAGTAGGTGAAGATGCACTTTTGCAATAGTTCTGTAACTTTTTTCAGTTTTTTTCTCCTTTACAAAATCTGATGCAGTAGTAAGCAGACATTTGCAGAAGACTCATAATAAACTTTCCATGTGTACTGAAAATTATTCAGTAAACTCTCTGAAAGTGTCACTGATTATTTTAGAACATTTCTTTCTCCATTCATTTAGATAAGAAAATAAATGTCTACCCTGACATTTTTCATAGACTTACATAGCAAGAAACATTTTTGTTTCTGTAAGCATGGCTCAGTAGCAAACTTGTAGTCCTTACCAGGTCTTCGGTCTTTGACCCTTCCTTTCAAATTTTTCTTGGAAAGTCCTGTGTAAGGTATGATAGGAGGGGTATTACCAAAAGTTTTACAAATAAACTTTGAATATCATAAGCCTTCAGTTTCCCACCATGTGAACATCTTATCAATCACTAGAGAAAAGAAATATACAGATCCTTACAAATAAATAACTGGCAAAATCAAAGATTGGGGTAAATAAAATATAAACAGTCCATAATATAGATTTTTTTTTTCAAAATTAAGAGTATGCTAGTATACTTACATGACCTTCTGACTGTGAAATATAACTACTTCACTCCCTTCAATGAATTCAACTTATTCAATGTGGGTCAAAGTAGAAAATGTCTGCAGTTCATATTTAAGTGCAAAATATCAGGGATCTCTGCAGTCCTGCAAGAAACACGTGCCCATTACTTCTCTCCTGCAGAGAGATGCTCTGCAAAAAGGCTTTAATTTCTGTAGAAGATGTAGTAATATGAATTAACTAGCAAGAAATTGGATAGGAGTGGGGTTTTTTTGTTTGTTTGTCTCATTTACCTTTGATTTTGCTTGTATGTTGCTTTGCTTTAAGATAAAACCAGAAAAAAAGTGAGAAAATAGGAGACAGTTCTGCTCTACAGTATGCATAGAATGGTTTTTCTTCAGGACATGAAGAACTCCTTCCAGGTACCATAAGTTTTATAATATTTTGTTATTAAATACTTTGTTCATATTTAAAGCATAAATTTGAGCAGATGCCTGTGATTCACTTTCATTCAGGGAGCATAATCTTTAATTCACTTTGTAGACCTTTTGCGTAGGTATTACAAGGGTTTCACATTTTCACCTAGTTGAAGCAGTACAGCTCAATAAATAGATAGCTTTGCATATACTTTCCAATTTTGTTTAAACAGTGAAGGAGAAGACCTGAAAAAAAATGGAAAGAATTGGAAGAAATAGATGAATTAGAGGGTCTAATTCATGTCTGATCTGACATGACAGATTCCTAGGCATCTTTCTAGCTTAGTGAAAATGGTAATCTTCTGTAACCAAAACTTTAGATCAGCTTGCAGTAAGCGTTTGACTAAAAATAACATTATGAAGATAAAGATCGAAAATATGTGTAAACTGGTCCTGTTATATACATTTATGTATTGTATTCCTTAAATTGAAACATTTAAAAGTACAATAGTTAATTTGGCAATCCCACTCTTACTCTTCAAAATCTTGTTGAAAGGAATAAAATGGATACAGTGGATACGCAAGTGAGGAATCTAAAGAATCTTCTTCCTTTCTGTGTTCTAATATTTGTTAAAATGTAACTTTTTCTTTAGACGAAACTTGGTACTTTTCATGTATCTTCATTATTCCTTTAAAGGAAATCTTATTAACATTGAAAATGGGTGTTGTAATTCTGATTGATAAAGTATGCCCAGTTTCTGTGCATGAGTACTATAGACAGGCTGAACTGGTGTTTTTACTCCTGCTGAATGAAGAATATAATCTCTTTATGCTGTTTTACTTCTTACGTATAATTCATGTCCATTGAAAGAAACTGATCTGTGACAGACAAATCTCTTTCATATGTCTTGATTTGTTAATGTATGTAGGTGTTTATCTTGTGGACAGTGCAAACAAGTTCTTTCTCTGGTTTAGCTCCTGTATCTTTCAAGTTACGAAATAGTGGCTTTGGTTTAAAATGAAGAAATCGGTAAGCACTACCTGGTAGGAAGTATGAAGCCAGCTCTTCAGACTGGTGATAAAAAAAAAGAGAACTCCACCATTTGAGCTTCTCTGTTTTCTCCGTCATACCTTGGTCATCGTATCTGGCTTTTTTATTAGACAATAAAAGGCATGAAATTTTAGCTCCCATTGCATATCCATTAGGTCCAAAATCTATATTAATCTGCTTCCAATCCATGTCTGTTTCCTCTCTCCTTCAAATGTAAAACATAACTGGTAACATTTAGTGAACTTTTGCACTAAACAATTTTGTCTTTTGGGGAATAGAAATTGATTTTCCTTATCTTTACATGTGAACACTCTTGAGTGTTTTCCTTTTTCCTCTCCATGGGTGGTGTTCAGTGAAACCAGTGGTGCAGGATAAGAAGGTGCTGCCTTTAAGGCACAAGGAGAAGCAACTTCTGTTTAAGCTATTTTCTCTTATTTTGGAAGGAGAGAACCTGAATCACTCACTAATCATGAAAGAAAGGAATAAGAAATGTACTGTTCAGTTGAAAAATAAAGTACATCACTTGAAATTGGAAAGAAAAAATAAAAAGCCTATAAATGTGACAAAAACTCAACTAAACATAAAGTTTAAATATTTTACTGAGGTGAATTACGGTGATAGTATGCATATTCCTTTTTATAGGAAAATACTTTGACTTCAATTACTGAATGTAAAATTTTCCCTTGTGCACAAAGCCTTGATAAAATATATGCAATAGTTCCATCTCACTATTCTGAATAACTAAACAGGTTTGTAAAGGAACATGGACATTTTCTTGGCCTTCGTCCATTGACTGGATTTTACCCACTATATCTGCCTTTTCTGAATTCAAATATAGCACAGCATGGTATGAGATTAATTAGTCCTAGATATATATTCAGCAAATACAATTGCCCTATAGCTAACTGCAGTTAGCAGTTAGATGAAGAAATATGGGCTTAAGGTGCTTTCCCACATCAGGTCAATTGTAAAATCCTCCTAGATTCCACAGAGGCAAGGATTTCACTCATTGTTTTGCTACATATTTTTTCAGTATGCAAAAAATAGAGGGTTAATTAAAAAAAAAATTGTTTTCTCAGTGACCTTTAGACAGGATGACAGGAAATCCGACAGGTCCAAATTTTCTGTCAAGTGGTCATAGCAAAACTGCTTAGGAAAGTGCAAAGATAAGGAGTACACAGAACAAAACTTGAGGGAGACCCATGATCTACAGGTCGTTCTTGTAGCACTCCGTTTACGGTAAAAAAGCAATGAAGTTCAATTCTTAAGATGGAAATAAATTGCATTCATGGGGTATAAAATATGATCATTGCCAGTGCAGATGATACACAAACAGATGTTAAAAGAAGTGAGAATCATTCTTTGTAACAAATAGATGCAAAGAAAATGACTCACATTCTGGATAATAGAAATAACAATTACAGTATAGCGTACAACAGTAAGGGAATGAGTCATAAACAACTTTTACCAGAGGAAAGAAATGTAACTGACAGTTTTGTAGTGAGGAAAAATGCAGTGACTGAGATTTCTGAAAAATAATAACAAAAAAGACTGCACATTGTGAAAAACATTTCTCTTGGAAGAGGCAAAAATTGTGACTTATTTTATTACTTTAAAAGCTGTCTCTGTCATCCTAAGTTAGAGGTCACACAGTGACAAATTTCTCTGTATTTATCTTTTTCTCACTGAGCACAAAGGATGGATGATTCTTCATTCATGCTGTGTAAGTTATGAGAAAGAACACTGAAATATCAATTACAGTGGCTAAATTAGTATCTCAAATAATAGACAAGATGCATCTGATCGAACTTTTCTCTGCTGAGTGGAGCTTAGAAAGCCAAATTGTTGTGTGAGCCCCATATCCTGTTCAGAGATTTCTAGTTCATTCACTCTGAGCCCCAAACTGGTCATCATGTAGCGAGAGGCAATGGGCAGAAAGCAAACATGAATTGCATGCTCTGCTTTGGTGTGCTGGCTGGTGCTGGCATGTATGCAGACTTACATAATGGCACATCTCCCCTCTGAACTTGACTCTCAGGTTTCTCTTCATCAAAATGAATACAAAGTGAAGCCTGTTGGGAAAATCCTTTTCATTACGTCAGACCCATGGAAGGCCGACAGAACTGCCATTCTCCGTAATTCCAGAAATAAGAAATAGAATGTGGAAAGATTGAATTAGAGACCGGTATCCAAATAAGGAAACAATAACTTATGCACCACTACTAGATGGTGATAAGCGTTAACTTTAAACTCCTAAAAACTCCTCAACCTTTTCTTAATTTCAGAAAATTGTTTTGTAATTATTTTGGTAGACACATACAATTAAAAAAAAAAATGCAGGTTTTGCACTTATTCTTCATGCCAAACTGCTGCTTTAAATCTTCTGATAAAAGAAACATGTTTGGAGCTTGGCCAGTTAAGAGTAACAAAATGAGCCAGTGGTATGGAAATAAAGGCAGTACCATGCAGTATTCAGAGTATTTCAGCCAATGACTAGACATGAAATAGATTTGTATAGACTCTTTTTTCCTCCCAAAAGGTATTCAGATTCTATTAACTGATACTCTTTTACACTAGGAGACATTTCCTTATTTGTTTGCTTGTTTGTTTCTAAATAGAGGTAATGCAAGTTTTGTTATTTGAAGCCTAAGAAATTGGATGAATTCCTTCTAGCAGACTGTGCCATCATTCTAGAATTTCTTTATTTCACTCAGCAGGAATTTCCTTTGTGTATATGTCCATAGTAGCAGAAGATGTTTATAGTTGCTTTATTTCTTTGTTGTAAGATATTATCATTACCCCAGGACTATCAGAGAGAAGTGAGGAAATGCTTCTGAACTAAAATGGTAATTGATAAATAATAATTTTTTCCCTGTTGATATTTCCGTGCTTTCAGGTTGATTCCTACTATGTTGATAAAATTTTATGAAATCAAACAAGATGAATTTAATGTAAATCTGATTTTTATTGCAATAGGACAGAAAAACTGCATGGAAACTGAAAAAATAAAACATATGATTTTAACTCTCATAAAGCATAATGTGCAGTTCACATAGAAGAATCATTTTCAAACAAAGCCAGTGCAACGGTACATTATGAAATTTTCTTCAAGTTATTTCTGGTAAAACAGTGTATAAGGATTGTTAAACATGATGCTGATTTTTTTTCATAAAATCACAGAATCCTTAGAGTTGGAAGGGACCCTTAATGGTCATCTAATCCAGCTCCCCTGCAATGAACAGGGACATCCACAGCTCAGTCAGGTTGCTCAGAGCCTGATCCAGTCTCACCTTGATTGTTGTCAGTGACAGGACATCCACCTCCTCTCTGGGCAACCACTTCCAGTGCTTCATCATCCTCACTGTAAAAGACTTTTTCCTTCTGTCCAACCTAAATCTACTCCCTTTTAGTCTGAAACCATTTCCCCTTGTCCTGTCACCACAGAACCTGCTAAAGAGTCTGTCCACTTCTTGTTTCCCTTTAAATACTGAAGAGCCACTGCCTGGTCTCCCCAAAGCCTTCTCTTCTCCAGGCTGAACAGCCCCAGCCCTTTCAGCCTGTCCTCTTAGGAGAGGTGTTGCATCCCTTGGATCATTTCTGTAGCCCTTCTCTGGACATGCTCCAACAGGTCTATGTCTCTCCCATACTGAGAACTCCACATATGGACACAGTACTCCAGGTGAGGACTCACCAGTGCAGAATAAGGGGCAGGATCACCTCCCTCGCCCTGCTGGCCACGCTTCTTTTGATGAAGCCTGGGCTCTGTTGGCTGTGAGGGCACATTGCTGGCTCATGTCCAGCTTCCTATCCACCAGTACCCTTAGGTCTTTTTTGGCAGGGCTGTGCTCAATCCTTTCTTCCATGAAGGTTGCCTCAACCCAGGTGCAAGACTTTGCACTTAGTTTTGCTGAACCTCATGATGTTCACCTGGGCCCACTGCTCAAGCCTGCCTAGGTTCCTCTGAGTGACATCCTATCCCTCAGATGTGTCGGCCACATCCCACAGCTTGGTGTCATCAGCAAACTTGCTGAGGATACACTCAACCCCGCTGTCAATGTCTCTGATGAAGATATGAAAGAGTATCAGCCCCAGCATTGACTCCTGGGGGCGCCACTCATCGCTGATCTCCATCCAGACACTGAGTCATTGGCTGCCACTCTCTGGACTCAATCCTGCAGCCAGTTCTTCATCCATTGAACAATCTACCCATCAAATCCATATCTTTCCCATTTGGAGGGAAGGATGCTGTTGAGGGCTGTATCAAAGGCCTTTCTAAATATGAAAGATTGTTTAAGTTTTAGGAAAAATACAAGGAACACAGATGAGAAGGAGGAGAAGAAAAGGTGGAAAAATATTGTTCTTGTCTATTTTTAACACCTGTTATTTACCTTTAGTATTTATCACTATATATAACTCTCAGTTGACAGTATTGAACTGCATATGAATAATAGAATGTAAAATCTGTTGGAAATAAGTGCATTGTGCTGAGGTATACTGGGTAGTAGACTTTGTGTTTGCTTTATTCAGGATCAGATATCAAAAACTGTTGTACAACCTGCCAAAAAAATAAAAATAAAAAAAAGAATTAACCAATCAAAAAAACTAAAGCTAGTGAAGTTTGGTGTTAAAAGAGAATGAAAGTGATAAGGAAAATTCTTATTGCTGACACAGGCTTAGACATTCAGACATGCTTACTACATGAAAAGTAAAGAAATATTCTGAAATTCTTGGCTTCTGCAGTTCTACTCAGCGATGATTTTAGCAAGGAAAAACTAATAAAACTGCTTTTCATTAGCCCACAATTTGGTCCTATGGGACAATCCAGTATCACAGAAATTTGTCTGATGGAGACAGAAAGGAGTTCAAATCTATTAATATTATTCCATGAGAATTTTCCCCACTTCATGCATTAAGCTGCTTGAGGGCATGAGAGTTTACCATCAACAGTGCAATGCATATCTCTGGTCATCCTTTAAATATAAAAAGAAATCTCAAGAAGAAAACCAAGCTGAAGAACTGACTAGGGTATGTGTAGGTCTCAAAAATCAAGGAGGAACCTAAAGTCTCTGCAGTACTAGAGCTCTCTGGGTTGGGTGACTAGGAACTATTGTACAGTTCCTTCATGCTGATTTCACAATTTTTTTTATAATGTTACAGTTTTGAGTGGAAAACAGGTTTTTCACACCTATAATTTTGTCAGTGTGCTGTGAAATGACAACAAATTACATGGAATAGCAAAGAGAATGGAGTTAATGGAGGAAGTACTGCAGAATTAGTAAAGAATGCAAGTGGGAGAGGGATGTAGTTTCCAGGCACAGTAGGAAGTATAAATCAACATTTTTTTTCCCGTAATTGGATGAAAAATAGATCACTCATGCAAGCTCCATGCTGGTTTTCAAAGCGCTTGTACTGAAGCACAATTTACCTTTATGGACTAATCATGAGAAAAGAGTTTACAGAAAACACCTTTCAAAAAAGCAAAGTATCTGTTGCAGCCAGTGGAACTCTGGCTAATCTGACTGCCAGTTTTTCAGTAAGATGGAGTACTCTTCTATAAGATCTGAGGGTGCAATCAGCAGGCTGAGCATTATTGGCTATGGCATTTAGGCTGGGCTTCATGAGGGGTTGCATAAGGTTCTTGAATGTCTTTGGAGAACTCCTAGGGTTTATCTCTACAGAGATTTTAGGAAATATAATTAAACCTGCTGCAAGTTTTATTTGAAATGTTTTGCAGGTATCTTATGTTTGTTGCACAATACAATCTTCTGCAATAGTCCAGCAGCAGTTGAGTTTACCAGGAAAGTGTGCACTGTACTCCTACCATCCACTAACACCTTGTCTTGGCATTGCTTTCCAGCTGAGAGAATGCATCACCTAAACTTGATGCTTCATAAGAATTGTATCTGCTTTTCCACCAAATTTCAATATCATGGCAGGTAGTAAATGAGGAAGAGTTCCCTCAAAGTCCTTTTCCGGTTTTACAACAAAAATTTAAATTGAAATGAGGGATTTGTTAACCTAGAAATAGTGTTGAAGGGATAAACGAGGAACATAGAAGTTTTAATTTATTTAATTGATGGTTTATTGCCATTTTATAATGGTATTAACTAGCAATTATGCTATGGAACCCAAATATGCCTCTAGATACAGGGAAGAATCATTCAGACAGATGTTATGAATTTCCATGGAATGCTTTTTGCCTCATGCCTGAAACCTGACTTGCACCATCACTGCTGTTCCTGTGCTGGGTCTCCCATAGAGAACCTAGCTAAAATGAATAGTGTTTGGGGTTAGTGGAAAGAACGTGAGATTTGTAAGGTCTTTTAGTTGTGTGATCGGAATGAGCTTTTGTGCCACTGCAAACTGTTTTTTTCTTTGGTATTGTAATTGGAGGGAGTTTGAATGGAAATTATGACTCATAAAAAATGAAGCATTAATGTTTGGATTTCATTCTGACTTATGAAAGTTTTCTATGCCAGTGTCAAAAACGCTGGACAAACAATACATTGTACTTTGTCACAGTGAAGCTTTAAGGAGGAATAAATCTGTAAGAAATTATTTCCAGTATACCCAAGATTGTAAGCCATAGCTATACTGTGACAAACGTTTTTGCTTGGAAACTAGTTTGACTAATGCATCTTCAAATTCATACAAAGTATAGACAGAAGACATCCAAAAATTATGTTAGTTATGCTAGCAGAACTTTATCAGGAATCTTCTGTCAAAATGAATTCTCAGTATAACATTCTCTGCAGAACTGGAATAGTGTGATTTTATTGGTTTTTTTATTGCCTTACCCATGTTTTTTCATTGAAATCTGTTCCTCATGTAAAGAAGTCTGAAAACTCTTGCTAAAAGCCTATCTTGAGAAATAGGCAGGATATATTTTAATTAATTAAAACAACAACAACAACAACAACAGCATACAACAAACATGACTGAAAAATGAATACTGGACAAAAATGAATACTGGACATTTAGACAGTGTTATCAAAAAATGTATTCTACAGCACTCTTGCTGACATAGTTAGCAGAAGTCAATATAAGTGCTTGGATGTAAATATTAATCCTTTGATTATTTAATCATGAACCTGGAAATCAGAGCTTATGGACAGGCATCTATGAATTCAACCTTTACAAACAACTATACTTAAAATCATATCCTAAATTCAGTGAAATTCTTTTCATTCCCTTATTAGTGTATTAAGCAATACTTTGTAAGTACATTTTGGAAAGGCCAAGATTTTTTGTTTGTTTACAAAATGTAAAACCAAGAAGTTCCAGATTTTACTTTGAAAAGGAAGTTGTACAAAAAAATCCTCTAAAATGGTTAATTTAAATATTTAGAATTTTCTGATTAAAAAAAAAAATAGTTATGCATATCATACCTTAATACCTCTAAGGAATGTTGCTGCTGCTACTCTGAGCAAGTATTTGAGTTTGTGTATTGTGTGCAAATCAATTGGTGCATTTCTGTAATCAATACAAACCATGATACTCAGTAAGATGTACCAGGAAATAACAGCCTCCATTCAAGATAGTTTTCAAAATAACAAATCTTGTCCTGAAGCATGAGAGAATGGTAATGTTTGTTGGATTCTGAATAGTCTATTAACTGGAAATTGTTACTAGTTGCAGTCTTCAGAACCGTGTTGCTCCTTGATCCTGTTCTATCCTTCCTTACCAGATTTAATAAATTACCAAGAAGCTGCAGTCTTTGATAGAAAAGCCAGCTGTTACAAGTGTAACCTTGCCGTGGAAAGCTGAATTTTCTGTGAAATAAACCTCTTATTTTACTTCCATTAGTTTTCTGCAATTAACTTTCAATTACTATTTCTACAGTGAGCAACTTGCTACACAAGCACATCGGCCATCTCTGCACTCCTTACTGAGCTGCACACCCAGCAGGAAAAGGGAACTGCAGCATTGTCTAACACATTTCCTTGCTTGGAACTATTAATGGAACTTGCTGCTTTTTGTGAGATGCACTGTAGAGAGAATTTGCCATTGAGATAGGAACAGCCAACAATATATTGATTCCATTGGTTAACCTAAAAATATCTGTAGACAGATTCTCCACAATGAAAATATGGTGATGTGAAGTCTTCCTTTCTAATATTTTTGCATTGTAAAAATTAGTTTTTCAGGAACTGTACCAATAATTTTCAACCTTGGCATAGATAAAGTATTCCTTATTTCTTATTCACTGTCTTTTTGGCCATAGCCCTCCTGCCTGCAGCAGGACTCTTCTCATACAGGGAATAAAATCTTCAAGAATTTGACTGCGTAAAAAGCTCATTCTTTCCTCACAGCTAATGAAAGATTGGTATGCTACAAAAGTTCTGCTTATACCTTTTTACATTCTCTGGTCAATTTCCCCAGTGAATTCTGCTTCCCTTTCTGCTAATTTTAGCGGAGGAAATAATATCAGACACAATCAAGGAGAAAAGGTACTGGTGGATAGAAAGCATATTCTGTTAATTAACAGATTAATCCATGAAGTAGGAGTAATTCACATTTGTAGATATTTCTGTTCAAATTATTGCTTTTGTATGCTTCATAAACATACCATTTATTTCATCCATCCTTTCATATCAGATTGGACAAACCACTTAGCATCTTATTTGTTTATTTTGTTGTTTTATCTTTAAATTGCCATGGTATTATAGTATAATTTTTACATCCTGTTGAGAAGCAGGTTGCTCGGCAGCACGTAGCTACTGATTTACTAATGATTTATGATGTAATGATGTAATCCCTAGATACGTGGAATGTGGTGTTTCCAGTGTGTTCTAGTATATTTCAGCATATCCATAGTATTCTGCATCCATAGTGCTGTAGTTAACAACATATCCCATATATGGAGATTACTCGGGCGACGAATTGTTAGCGTGTGCGTTGCATAGAGCTTGTATCCCTGGACCCTGTATCCCTGGAATCGTATATGCTATATAAGATGGTGTGTTGCTACAATAAAGTTGAAGCCGTGAACTCACATTGAGTGTTGAGCTTCCCGCGCCAGGGGGGGTGACCCTGTGGGAAACTTGGGGAGTTTCCCAACAACATCCTTCTCTGAGGATATCCAAGATGTCCTATATTTATTAAATGAGCTAAAATCATCCAACCTATTTAGCATTTATGGAGACCTCATTTTTGCCCAGTTTGGTTTTTTTTTCCTACTGAAATAACAGCATTGCCAAGTTTCCTGGCAATGGGAATTAAATTCGTGAAAGCCCTTACTAAGTCTTTTAATTGTCAAACCTCTATTCTCCTATATAGACAAATAACAGTTTAGAATTACTTTCATCTTCTGCAGTAAGATGTTTTCAAACATGAGCAGCATGGCTATTTCTTCTGGCGCAAGATCAACAAACTTCTTCAGAGGATTCAAATCAAACCACTCTGATGAAGCTTTTGGGTTTCTGTTCTGGTGCAGTTCAGGCAAATAGGAATATTCAATATTCAAAACCATGTTAGGATTCAATATGCCACTTTTTTCTTATTTTGTTAATAAATATTCTATAAAATGCATGGGTTTTTTAGGCTTTTCAGACTTGTTTGATTTCAAATAAGTATTAATAATTCACTGTGGACAATTTCTTCCATATCACTCTAATTCTTTTATCTCTCTTGTACAAAAAAAAAAAAAAAAGAAGAAGAAAAGTGGGATAAGGGACAGAAAGCATCGCGAAAATTTCTTTGCATTCGAATGTTGTTATGCATGTAAAGCTGTTGACATTTTACCAAGTGAAAGGCAATGATCACAAATATTGTACAAATGCGTCTTGCATGGATGCATGAGATGAGGAGGCGGTAACTGTATTTCAGAGCAGAACAGATGCAAGAAATGCAAAACTTCAAAATCCATGGTTCTTGATATTCAATCCAGAAATGGAGGCTGCATGTGCTCAGGAAATCTGAACAAAACATTCTTGTCTACCTAAACTGAAGTTTAGATGGCTGACAGTTCACATAAATCCTAGAGCAACTCAGTCCTTTCAACTACATAGTGCTACCTATTCTTACCATTGCTGCACGTAGAACAAATCAAAATGTCTTCTTTCTAGCTGAAATCGATCAGATACGTTTGTCCCACTGTTTGTTTATTTTACATTTTCAAAAACCTAAGAAGCTTGGTAAGATTTCAAGATTTTATTTGCAGTGGTAGTGATGAGTCATAGTAGCAACTCTTGATATAACAGTCAAAACTTGTATACAAATATAGTTTCTTAACATTAATAGGCAGTTGAAAACTGTAGCTTAAAATCTTCCTGGATCTCATTTATTCTGTTGATAAATTAGAAATAATTACCTATGAAGTGTCCTGGTTTAGCCATTGTTGTGAACATCTGCCTGAGAATCTGTTCATAAACAATAATACTGGACCCAAATTGAAGTTTTCTTATTATTAAATCGAGGAAAAATCTCTTTGAGTCATCTTTTCCATCCAGTTCTGTGGGAATTGACTATGCACCTGTGTTTTTGGCACAGCTTAAATGAGATCAGGATGAGACTGGAATGGGAAATGAGAGAAGGCAGGGACAATGGAGAGGAGTGGACTTCATCATTTTTTCTTTGCTGGGGAGTTTAAGAGGTATGAATTGGACTGCTGTTCCTTTCCTTGCATGGAAGGAACTGCTACCTTCAGTAGCAGCCTTTTTTTTCTGGATCCCTCAGCCTTCTTCCTCCTCAGCACCTTGGTTCTTCCTCCTTTAACACTGCCATTTCTGCATACCTGCCACCTTCACAAAAGTATTCTGAGTTCCTTTTTTTTGAATGGAATATTTTTCCTTCAAGGGATGGTGGAAAAGAATATTCATTGACATCTATGAAGCTAGTAGCTGGTATGGAAAAAACACAGTAAAGAACCTTGTATCTAATATGTACATACATAACATAATCAAAATGAGCACTGGGGGGAAATGTGGCTGGGGAATGTTTTTGTACATCAAAAAATATTAATATTTTCTCTTAGAATTACTTTTAGAAATGCTGGCACTTCTCTGGCAATAAGTTACAGCTTTTTAACAGTTCGGCAAAGGCAACGTATTTAGTACTGCTTCACAGAGTTACGTCATGCTCTGTCATGCTGAGGACAGGAAAAACTTGTAATCCAAGTAGAGTAGACCATAAAATTTAATATTCCATTCAATGTTTAAATATTTATTCACAAAGTCTGTGGACACCAGTCTTTTCTTGTTTTACAATTACATACTCCAGTCTGGATTCCAAGAGTTAATTTTCCTCCTATTGTGTTTTAAGGATCTATTCTGAAAATTTAAAATAAGCACTTCATTTCAAATGATGATAGAGTTTGAGTCTTCATCATCTGAGAGAGTCCTTGTCCTGAACAACTTACAGTTCACACAGCAGATCCTCCTCCACAGTTTTGTTTTTTTTGTTCAAACACTGTCTTTTAGAAGAAATTGAAATAGCAGCCATATAGATAAATATATGCTCTAGGTTTTCAGAAACCAATGGGAAAATAGATGAGTTGCTAGAAAATAAATGTAATGAATGTCATTTGATAAAAAAAAAAAACATACAAAAAACAACACCTACAAATACAGACTTCCTTTCCTGAGAAAGAATGACTCATTCAATTTTATTGTGCTTCCCACAGCCATCCTGTGTTCTCGTGCATCGTGAAAAATACTCTGTGTTCATTGTTCTTCTAAGTCTCTGGCCGCTCAATAGATTCCCAGTAGATGGTAGGTAATAGTCAGTTAGCTGAAGTCTGACTTTCAGGGTACTAGATGGAGAACATTTATTTATAGGTATCAAGTAGGATTCTTTAGAAAGTCTATGGACTGCATCCAGTTAGCTTAAGCAACTGAAGCTGTCCTTTTGGTGAGACCTGGCAGCATTTCCACCTATTGAACCTGTATCTAACACTTTTAGGCTGTATTCTAAGTCAATATCAGAATGAGATCTCAGTGTATGCTTTCCTCCATTCTCATTACTTTGGTTTCTGTGTGAAATGCACTCTAGGCCATGGATCTGAAAGTCATCATGGAAGGCTCCAGAAGGTCTATGATGAATACTGAGGGAGAGCAGAACTGGTGAAGGTGACAAGGACTCCTGTTCTTCTACAAAAGAGGCAATGAGTTTAGTTAGAGTAAAATATCTAAGCCTGCAACTGCTTGACGCTGGGGCCCAAAAAGCATATCACCTGTGGGTGACACTGTCGGTTTCCCATGCATCTGAAGATTTGTTTGTACAAGGATGCAGAAATACCTAAGTTTTACAAGACTCAGCAGCTTGTGTTGTCATTCTTGCCAAAGCCAGACTTTCAGAAAATACGTCTTTTGCATAAATTCTGTTTTATATACTAAGTGAAGTAGCCGTTGGCTATACCACATCAGATGCCTTCTCCCAGGATTATACTTTTTTTCCCACTTTTTTTATCTCTTATGCTTTGCTCACATCACATACGATCATTTAAGTACATGAGCAACATCACAGTTCACACTGTATTATAGTAAGACTTACTCTATGAAAGGATGTGGTAGGAAGATTAAAGTAAGGACATAGTGTTGTATGTGGGGAATGAAGGGCAGATAGGAATTAAAATCTTGATTCCAGGATTCTGTGTAATAAAAGATGGCAGTCTATTGGATAAGGGTGATAAGAACTTTTGACTTCAATCCCTGCAGGCAGAATGAAAAGTTTTCTGAGAGAATGGTTCAATTTCAAGAGTAAGAAGCACCATTGTCCTTCTTCTTAACAAAGAAAGCAGCTCTTGCCAAGGCAGCAAGCAGAAGTACAAAATATCAAGGAAATGCTGCAGCTTAGACACAAGCTCTGTTCTTTCTCTTGGTGCTTTTTTTTTTTTTTCCCTTTATTTGTTCTCCTTTTTTAATTTCTTTCAGTGTTTTCAGCTTACTATGGTAAAGTGAATACATGTAACTTATTTTGATCTGTCCAAAGTATTTTAGCAACTTGGGTCTCATTTCAATGTTCACAAGAAATTTACTGTTCCTGGAGTGCTTTTAATATTCTTATTCTATGGAGCAAATTATGACAAGAGTCCGAGAGAATGAAGTAGAAGACGATCATACTTGTTTAAATTTTAAAGTTAAAAATTTCTTTCCAAATTATTATTTAATTAGGGAAGGTTTGTTGCCATTTCATTTGGTGTAAAATTATGGTAAATTTAATGGATGGTAAAGATTCTGAGGTCACAAACATTAACCTAGCTCTTTCAGGGATATGGGGGAACTCTTTTGTAATTGCTTTATGATGAACTGGAACTGACCTCTTTTAATCTTACTGAACATATAGGCAGGCACATTTGGGGTTTTATTTTAGAGAGCGAAGAGTGCTATTTTTTGCCTGTTCTTGAAAAGGGCAGGTAAAAAGACAGTAGTTCTACTTGTTTATTTTTGGATCTGAAGAGTGCACAGTTTCTATAGATACCAGTGGGTAATCCAGAAAATATGTAGACTCTCTGTGTAGAAAGTTCAAACACAAGGCTGGTCAACCTGCTCAGGAGAGCTTCAAATCCCTCTTTTATGCTACCTCTATGACTCATGCTTTGAGCATTGAATTTGCTGCTAAGAAGTTTTCAGATATTTATTCTGAAAGCAGCCTACATCCTCCCCAAATTAATTTCATTCTGCAAATTTCAGCATAGTGAAACATATCATCGCCCTTTGCTTCAAAATGAAAAAAAGAATTCAGAACAATTTTGTAGCTGCTTCTGAATGCCCATGTTTGAAAGAGATCATAGGAAGTTCATGTTTTTATTGATTAAAATGTGCTGCCTTTTCTTGCTTCTCCTGTACGTTATTATGTTGCCTTTGAAGTCTGAGTTAGTGACTTGAGGAAAGTAGGTAACTGGGAAATTTAAGTGAGATGACTTAGAAAGGTAACCTACTCTGGGCTATAACTATTTCTCAGCTGATTGCAGAAAAATTCCATGCTCCATTCATGCAGGATTTGACTAGTTTGTAAGAGGAAAACCACCATACAACAGTAACGAGCAATAACAATGGAGAGAACAACATTATGGTTGATATTCAGGCACTTTTATTGAGCCAAAATTTCTCTGCAAACACTGAGTTTATACCCTGGGAAAGATGAAGTCCACAGGCACTTACCGTCGGTGTTGGGACTGAAGACATAACATAGTGAGGATGCCATGCTCATTTTGTCATTTCCCCATCCAATTTGCTCTGCATTAAAAATCTCCCAGACTTAGAGATTATATGATAAGTGGGCCAGACTCTTGCTACCATTAAGAACAATCACCACAGAAAGAGAATATTGGCAAGTACAAATTTCTAAGTTTTACTATCAGTTTATTTGATAGTGGACTGACACAGATAAACACAGCTCAGTCCTCCAGTGATTAACTAGTATTAGAGGTGTACCAGTTAGAAACATTGCTTTCTGCCAATACAACTATTGTGAATCACAATTAGAGCACACTTTAAGAAATAGCATTGGTACATTGTCAGTATGAGTGTGACATTTTATCCAGTCTTTTTTATATGTAGACTCATTTTAACAAAACAAGCAATAAAAAACAGCTTAGAAAGTGCTTCATAAAACGTAAGAAAGAATCAGTCACTTTCTTTTTCTAATAAAAAAGGTGGTTTTTTATATATGGACCATATTGGGTTTGGTGTTTCTCAGTTTTAAAAATTGGAGTTTTTTTAGTACTCCAAGAAAACACTGCATATGTTTTTGTTTTTGTTTTTTTTTTTAATTAAAGCAGGCTAGCAGTATTCCCTTTTTACGTAATGAGATGAGGAGGCTGAAAAAGTTTACTTCAAGATTAATTAGCTAATTGATATCCATTGCCTTTGACTTCTGCCTTCATTAATGCTTTTGCACCTTTCATGCACAAATTTATCTTTCACATAAATAGGTTGAACTGCAGCCAAGTTATATTAGAGAATTCTGTTGAACCTTTCAGTTTAAAGGAGGCTGTAAGTAGTCAGAAATTGTCTGGAATACCTTCAACAATAAATCAGATGCTATAGTAAAAAAAAGTGATGATTCAGTAGGGGTTATTTTCTTTGCAGTGGATTTGAAAAGCTCCTCAGGAGTTTCTTGACCCAATAATATTTTCCCTCAACACTTTCTTAAACTCTCCCTTATTTTCCAAGGTTAGAAAATGCATAGTACTCCGAATTCACTCATAAAGAAATGCAATAGCTTTCTACACTAATGTAGAGCGTGTTTGAGTGTAACTTGATTGTAAGACACAGACTAGTGTTTCCACATTTCATCCTGGGCTGAATGTTCCAGGGATACAAAATCAGTGCAAATGAGAACAATACTAAGAGATCATTCCATTATAGAGAAATGGTCTTGGGAATTCCTTCTGTACTGGAAATGGCCATAGGGGGTCTCTCTATTGCCAAGCAATCTTTCTTCCTGACCTTTCCACCAGGCTGGTGCAAAACAGCAGAATAGCAGCAGGTTCCTTTGGCTAATTGCTGCAGAACACTCTAGCAATTTTTTTTATAGCAATATATGTAAAAGCATACATTAATTTGTGCAGATAAAATACTTGCCTATCACAGAAGTGTTTTTATTATGGATCCAGACAATTACCCTGTCTTGCCCATATCTGTGACATTCCCAAGCTTGTGAATCATTCAGGAGTTAACATCCTATTCAGTATTTGACAAACAAGGAGTCAGGGTTGACAGTTGCCATCCTTTCTGCGTACTGCCTAAGGCTAGGATTTGTCTCTGGTTTCATTTATTAGTTATATAACCCACATGCTATTTTTGAGTTAGTAAAAAAAAAGAAAGAAGCCAATGTAAAGAAAAAGAAATCCCCACCTGGGAATTACCCACCAGGTAGCTACATGCAATGGACTGATCTACATATGCATACATTAATTTTCATTTAAAATGTTCAAGCTAGTGAAAACTGAACCAACAAAACCTTTTAGGGTTATGTAACAATGATAAATGTACTGCAACAGTTCTGGGTGAGCCCTGGTCCCCTGAGATTTATGGGCTGTTTATCTCTTTTTTTCACCTCTTTATCAGAAAAGCTCAACTGCAGTGCAGCATGTGTATTTTGCAACATGATCTCACTCATCTTTATCATATGCTTTAGTTTGGATTGCCTGAACCCTGTCAAAGACATAGTGTGAACCTGAGTCTCAGATACAATCAGCTACCACCTGACTCCCAGATTATTCTCTTACATTGGTAGGGAGTGAGGAAAACAACACACGTAGTGACGTTAGCTGAGAAGGTCTGAGACCTACACTCTTCTCATTACTGAGGCAACATCCCAGGCCAGTCTAGGGGAGAGCAGTGAGGGTAACAGCTGGGTATATGGAGATATGAAGCTGAGTTAGACAACAAGGCAAATGAAGGAACTTAATCTATAAGCAAACAGATTCACTGTTCAGAGCTACTCAGGTGCCATAGTACCAGAGCCCGCAGCTCTGCTTCCTGCCAGAGGACAAAGGCAGCAGCGCGGACAAGAAGGAAAAGTGATAAACAAGAAGCAGCCTATGAAACAATGTCAGAGCTGATGAAGTCTTCTTCAATCCAGCACAGCCAAGTGTCACTCCTCTGTGGGATCAAGCAATGATTTAGTCCCATGGAAAGTGCTGCAGCTCAGCTCTACAGTCAGGGTGGGCTTGCAGCTGTTCAGTGCTCATGAATAACTGCAGAAATAGTTAATGGCTGTGGAAACTGAAGGTTTTGCATTACAAAAGTTTTATAAATGTACACAGAAGTTCAGATAGATTTTTCTCCTCAAAATGAGATCCTTAAAGATTAGTTAAATTTAGTTTATCAGCATTTATCAGTTCTGGGGCTGAAGACAGTCTAGGGAATATTTAAGTCAGGATATCCAGGTTAGTTTCTTTGTTTATTATGAAAGAAATTAATTATAAAAGACAGAGACAAGAGAGTAAGTCACCTTGCCTCAAAACTGCCTGTCACAGCAAGATGTGACTGAAAACCAGAAACATTTCAGCTTTGTCAGCAGAGGAACCCATGCATTATCTGTTACTGAAACTAACGTTTTTTGCACTACCTAATGATTAAACAAAGATGATGGCAGCAATAGAGCACTACTAGCAGGGAATGGTTGAAAAATGTAGCTTCTGCAAAACTCTCAGTTTTAGAGAAGAAGAGAGCACTTCAGCATAATGAAAATGTGAATTGGATTTTCAGGTTCAACTGCTTCATTATTTTGCCTTCTTTATATCATTTCCACCTACAGGTAGAGGCTTAGATTTTCACTCTCATTTGTGTGTGCAATGTAATACCAATGTTTTCAAGTTGATAAATGTGCTTTCTGCACACTTTCCTACAGCAAGTTAACTACCCTGCTGCAGGCCTTAATTAAATCGTCAGTTTTAGTGGTTTTTGTTTTACTTTAGTTTGTCTTGTTGAATGGGAGACTGAATTATGTAAGCTGCCAAAATACACTCTGATGCATCAGATTGATTAAACTGTTTACATATATGTATGTGTATATACATATACACACACAAAACCAACTAAACTGCATTTGCATAAAAATTATTGAATATTTATGCTTTCAATAAAATCAGCTATGGGCATATGTCTTGCGCTGTTTTTGCCCAAATATCCTTGTGCTGTGAAATATCACCAGGGCACTTTCCTCAGAAAACTTTTTTATTCCCATGGAAAGTCTCTGTTCTCTCCACCTCTGCCCGACAAGCAGGTAAAACCCTCAGTCTGCTCTATTCACTTCTGCCCTGTTCTCCCTGCTCAGTAAAGGGGAAGCCAAACTGAAATAGTCGATTGCAGAAAGTCCATGTAGAACTGTAACTCTGATTTAATTGATTCTTCCTTCTCATATTTCAATATATCTGATTTTTCCTTAGAGCTCTAAAATCCAGGAATACACACTTTGAAACAGAAGAAATCATAGTAAGTTGAATAACTGCTGTTTTGTGTACAACACAAGTAAGAATAAGGTTAGCTTGAGTTTATATCTTGCACTTACAGAGAATTAATTTAATTTAATTCAGCTCAATGGGATAGCACAGCTAATTATTTCAGTTCACTAATTCTTCTGTCTGAAATACAGTCTGGTGATTGTCCACATTGTGACGAATACTTGGCAGCCCATCTGTGCCATGACCTACAGCTCAGTCTGGTAATTTTAATGGTATGCAGCTAGCTGTTCCTAGTGAATTAAGACTCTTTTTCAAGTGTGTTTCATGGCATTGTCTACCAGTCTAAACACTGCATGCCATATGTAGGGAAAAAAAAAAAAAAAAAAAAAACCCAACAAAAAAAAACACCCTAAACATAACACATCCTTTTAAAATAACTGTCTGTGAAAGAGGTGGTGTAAGGAAAGCAAGATTTTAGCAGGGTAAGGTAATATGGCTCTAAGCCATGTTATAATGCCACTGTCTGCCTACAGGTGGAAATCATTTGGCAATTTCCAGTCTCTTTAGAACAGTCAGGCTGATATTTATGACAAGACAATCTGCATAATTTTATAATGATGTTGCATACAGATTGTTGTTTCTTTTAAAAGAAATAAACATATTCCGTGAGTCTTTTCTCTGAGAAGAGAAGCAGCCAGAACCCATATATAATTCATGTAGGATTATGCTGGCATCCTTCACCACTGAATCATGGTGGCTTGAAATCAGTGGAGTTCTAATGGCCTGAGCTTAGGGGGAAAATAAAAACTGGTTCAAAATGCAGATATTTGCAGAAAAATGTTTTAATTTCTTAAAGAGATTGTAAGAAAAGTAATACACAGGAAAAACACATGAAATGTGAGATTTGGGATGGCTGCCTTCTCCCTGCTTTTGTTTGTGATAGATTTCAGCAGTGTTTATCTGTGGTCACCCCTCCAGTGAGAGCAGAAGAGAGCAGCCAAATCACAGGAATCATACAATGCTCTCAGGAGAACTGAACCAGCGGGGAAGCTCATTTGTGGCAGACATTGAATAAGAACAGAAAGAAAACAAACAGTATGAAAGATAAGGCACTCAGAATTCAAGCATAAAGGAAATATCTGGCATTTGTGCTGCTACTTTTTGGTTTTGTTACAGTTTTGAAACAAGAAGTATCTCACAGGAAAAAATAGCAGCTTTGACTTAACAAAAAGGAGAGAAAAACAACTGAACCAAATTTTTACATCCAATACTTTAGACAGGAATTTTTAACAGCCCATGCTTACATTTTGCATGTTCTGCAGAACAAACATATAGCCAGCGAAAAGGTCTGTATATAGTTATTATGTATTGTATGTGTCTCACTGTGTTCAATATTGTTCAACTCAGTAGGAATGTTTTAATAAATAATTCTATTCTGGCACATACCTCCAACACTGGAAGTATACAAGGGATTCCTTCTGAAATGTCATAGATATGCTTTGACAAACGCAGGAAGTAGTATTTCTGCGATAAACAAAGTACAGGTACCTGCCAGACCACAACTAGAGTCCTACCCTGGTCTTGCCTCAGTCTGCAGATAGGCAAATAATTTGATTCTTACTTACAGTACTGAAATAGAAAATGATTATAACACATACTACCACTGAGAGTCATTTAATTTTGCAGAGCGGATGACACATGACACAATTAAACATGCATGCAGGTATTCTTTAGATATCCATGAATAGCTATGCAGTAAGATTTGTTTAAAACCTTCACTGCTTTCTGTTACCAGATCTCAGAAAAGTACTGGGAAGGGATATAATAAGAATTAGGAACATACTTTTTTCAAGATGGTTCAGGTATAAACAAAAGAGTCAGGAAAACTGATTAATTCGGTGGTCAGATAGTCTTTGAAAATCGCGCTAGGTGAAGTGTCTGTGGATTATATCCAAGTGCAAGGTCTTGCATGTGGGTTGAGGCAACATCCACTATCAATACAAGCTGGGGGATGAAAGAACTTTTTGCCAGAGCACAGCCCCGGCAAAAAAGACCTAAGAGTGTTGGTGGATAGGAAGCTGGACATGAGCCAGCAATGTGCCCTCGTAGCCCAGAAAGCCAATCTTATCCTGGCTTCATCAAAAGAAGCATGGCCATCAGGGTGAGGGAGGTGATCCTGCCCCTCTGCTCTGCACTGGTGAGTCCTCACCTGGAGTACTGTGTCCAGATGTGGTGTCCTCAGTCCATGAGAGACACAGACCTATTGGAGCACATCCAGAGGAGGGCCACAGAAATGATCTGAGGGATGGAACACCTCTTCTATGAGGACAGGCTGAAAGAGCTGGGGCTGTTCAGCCTGGAGAAGGGAAGACTCCAAGGTGACCTGATATTGGCCTTTCAATATCTAAAGGGGAGCTACAGGAAAGAAGTGGACAGACTCTTTATCAGGGTCTGTTGTGTTAAAACAAGGGGAAATTATTTCAAGCTTAAAAGAGCCGATTTAGGTTAGATATGAGGAAGAAGTCTTTTACAGTGAGGGTGGTGAGACACTGGAACAGATTGCCCAGAGATGTAGTGGATGCCCCATACCTGGAGACTTTCAAGGAGAGGCTCGATCAGGCTCTGGGCAACCTGATCTAGCTGTGGATGTCCCTATTCATTGCAGGGGAGTTGGACTAGATGACCTTTAAAGGTTCTTTCCAACTCTAAGGATTCTGTGATTCTATTTCTGACTGTAGATGTGCATTTGAGAAAGAAATCTAGGAAATAAGATTTTGGCTACATTGATAGTGTAATGGCAGTACTTGTTTCCTCCTTCTTCATTCTAGTTTAGGCACACAGATCTAGTAGTGTAATGGGAATTCAGGAGTCATATTGTATAGTTATGTACACAAGAAAACTTTCCATAGCCATGACACAGCATAAGAAATCAAAATCTACCAACATTCATTCATGATGTATGGATTGTGTAGTCTAAATATGCCAGTTCTCCCATGCCACACCTTGAAGCTATAAATAATTGTTCATACTTAATAACAACACACTATATTTAAGCTTTGTGGTAGAAATAACAAGCTAAAATTATCTTCCTTAGAATACTTCATGTAAAAAAAATTCTGTCATAAGAGCCTGCCTATGCAGGCTTTGCCCTCCGTAAAGTCTACATTCCTGTAGCTACAGATTCATAGCACCTAATTTTGGAATGAAGGAAGAAAATGCTGGGACACTGCTTTGAATGATTTGTTTTTGCTAGCATGCCTATCAAACACTAGTCTTCCCAATAGTCTTTTCTGGTGCCTGAGAGACATGAGAGAAATTTTCATGCCTCACCTATTCAAGTAAGGCACGAAAATGTCTTTTCTGTACATAACCACACCATAGCTGTGACAAACAAAACAAGCTCAATGACATATGCAGAGCTGAGGGTTGCTCTCTGAAGAATGGGTGGCCATGGCAGAGCTAGTCCTCATGAAAGAAAGCAGAGGAGGAACTTAGAAAAGACCATACTCAGGACTTTGGTTTCTTATTCTTCTTATTTGTTAGAGGAACAGCGAGAGATGGTTAGCAACTGCTGAAGGTAACCTCCATATAGGACCCCTTCATCTCAAAATAGTAACCCAGCCCCTCCCTCATTATCATGCTCTTATCTTGGCTTTCCAAGGTTTTGGTAGATAAAAAATTGTAGTGTAAAATGGCATTGGAGCATGCTTGCTAATAGACAGTACTTGATAATGCCTGTTTTGCTCACACCCAAAGACAGCACAGACTATCATGGTGGGGCATAGAAGACAAAGTGTCTCCATGACCTCCTACACTTCTGCTCCTTTATTCCATTTCCATGCCATGGCAGAGCACCACAAAATAGAGTGCCTTCTTGCAGTCAAAATACACTTCAAAAGTGAGGATTATCTTGATAGAAGTCTCATCAAGGTCACACGAACAAGTAGATGCTATATTTCCACTGATTCTAATCACAGTCAAAATGATGTTGGAAGATCTAGTTCTGTACACTGTAAAGCTTTTACAAGTGCTGACTTTCATATAGCTGTGCTCTCTGTAGCTGTGTGTGGATTTGTGCTCTACAAATAATAATAGAATATGGCAGTGCAAATATTTGATTTAATTTTGCCTCTGGCGTAATTTAAAGACAGTATGACATACTCAGATCTTATTTCCACACTCTGATTTCTTTAATTAGAATTTGCCAGCTGCAGTGTGTTTAAAAAATAATCAAATATATATATTATTCCAGAAACAGATAGCGTACATGTTTTAAATCAAGGTGAATTTAAGCTTATATATAAAGCAACATTTCAATTACGCAGATCATCATCTTAAGCTCAACATTTATCATTTTTCAAATATTTTATAATATTATTTTTGCACTAATTCATTTTCTACATTAGAAGAACTACATCCCTGCAGTACTTAGGATTAGCTAATGTCAGTTACTTCAGGTGATCCTGGAATCCTAGGCAGGTGTTCTGAATAGAAAGCAAGGAAGGAAGAATGAATTTCAGCTGCTTCAGGAACCAAGAATTTCAAGCATTTGTTCTGATTCTGAGGTGTCATTGGTGGCTAAGTTTGTACAATTGCTCTTTTGTCTGTTCTCCCATTTAAGTATCCAGCATAGACAGGGCATATGTGTTGGGAAAATGTAAGTAACGCTTCTTGATTTTCATTATATCTTTTATCATGGCAATGCCATGATGTATCTGCACTTGATAATTCCCATCTAAATAAAAAAATCATTATTTTTTCTTAATAAATGTGGTAAAATCCAATAGTCATCTTTTCTGTTTTGTCAGTAATTCATCTGACCTTGTAGAAGGTACCCTGTCCTGCACTTGTTTGAAGTGTTCTCAGCCAGGATTTTCTTATCTCTATATCCAGCTGGTCAAAGCTAATCTGATATCTGCAGGCCATATGATCAGAATAAGTTATAAAAAGATAATACCATTATGTTTAAATAGCAACAACTTTTTTCAAAGGTAGAAAATTTTAAAAATTATTCATAACTTTGTCTTAGACTATGATCCTTCAACCTAGGAATAACTTGAACCATTGGGTCTTCAGGTTTTGCCTTTACTTAATTGATCTATCTCCTTTGAGTGCTGAGAAGAAATTAACTAAGCTTCTCTTGCAGCTCTCTGATACACCTGGTTTCTCTCCTTGCCTCTCCCGGAACAAATATATATGCTATATCTTTTGGCATTCTCTCATCTCTGAGATGCCTGCTGGAATTACATGAAGGTCTCAATGTTTGTGGTGGACTTCAGTGCCTATTGCAACATTCCTGAATGTGAATCACAGTCATGAAATTTCTTGCAGCACTTTATTGTTGGTTGGATGTCATATGAATATTAATTTAGAGTCATTGTCTGAATTAGGCAGCTTGTTTTAGTCACTGGAGCTGAGAACTTAAGTTCAAATTATCCATGGAAATAGCTCTCAGTAAAGCTACAATAAGAGGGAATTTGTCTTTTGGCATTCAGGTAATATGATATTTCTGTGAACTTTATAATTGAAGAGAACGCAAATGTTACCTAATCTCTTCATTAGCAAAGCTGCTGTACAAATGCTAACAACTTCATCTCTCTTAGCTCTTGTACAACAGCACTAATATCTTTTTTTTTCTTTCCATAAAACAAAAGCTCTGTGAAACTACCTTGTGGTTATGGACTGCAACCTAGTAAATTTGAGTACACATTAAGATAGTGTGTATCCTTTAACTTAATATCCATTAAGCTTTGTACCACAAGCTGCATTCTCTGTACTTTCTTTTGTGTTATAATGTGTGTTATGGTAAAATATTAAGCAAGCCATTGAAACGATGGGTTTGGCATTGTGAGAAATTTGGGATATCAAGGTGTGAAGACTCAGCTGATAACATAAGGATGAATTCGCTGTGAGCTATTCTCTTCCCCTCTCTCCCAAGAGATCTTGATCTTTCATTTTCAGAGATGCAGTATTTTTGTAAAATATGTAATTAATCAGGGAACAAAATGTAATTGGAATACTAATTATGGCTGTTTATGCAGGTACCAACACTTCTGCTACATTATCAGTTGCTTAAATAAATTTGTGACCGTGTATTTTGAATCCATATCAATCCAATTACTCAGAATCAGTTGGGAAATAATTTCATATGGACAGTCACCTAAACCGAAGCAAATTACCATCAAAGTTACTGAAACTTCTGAGAGAAAATGAGCTACGGAACTACAACAGCAAATTACAACCCAATTGTGTTTCAGATCATGATTTTTTTCCGGGTTTTTAAAACGAGTGCTTCACCTTTAGTTTTTTTTTTAATTCTTACTTCCTATCATTTGGGATTTTGATGTTTGATTGAGATATTCTTTTATAATGCACTACATTGCAATGTGTGGCAGTAAAACAACCTGTTTGGTGGTGTTGTCATATCCTGGGTAACTGTTTCTGTGAAGATAATGATTGATGACATTGTTTTCAGCTTGTTATTTATCCTATGATATATTTCTGTATGTCTGTTTTTGTTCCTTGCACTGAGGTGCTTAGAACTGATGTGAGGTTTGGCAACACTGAACCTGAAAGAAGGAAGGAGAACTGGAGTATAGCATGAAATTCTCAGGTTGGGCACAATATGTATATTTCCAGCATAACTGGATTGAAAGTGAAAACCTGTGGAGATTGTGATACTTCTTTCCTTTCCAAATTCACCCTTTGGTGGAAAGGAGCCCTCTTACGTTATGAGCAAATGACCCCTTCTGGACCACACTTGTTATGGTCTTGCCCCACACACAGCAGCTGCACCAAACCCACCACTTTTAAATGGTTTCCCTTCACCATGGCATGCATAAAAATAGGGAGCAGAAGAACCTTTAAAAGTACTCACAACTGAAATAAAATCACACTTTAGCACTGAAAGTAGTTCTCCTGTGAATTGGTCCCAGGTAGCTTTTTTCCACCTATGCATTTCTGTGAAACTCCTTTCTTGGCTAACCCACACACCATCTGCTTAGTGTTATAGACATCTTATGATTATACAGTTTCAACTCACTCACTGACTGGGCAAAAAAGAGAAACAAAGATTTTTAAAAATCAGAGTATTGTGATACTTTTTGTCCAATGTATTTCTGGTCTGAACAAAATATTTCTGTTTGTATAGCCAGTTGCTTGGATTTTTTTTATTTGTCATAATGGAATGGAGTGATCTAGGAATTTCAGGAACTCCATATTTTACCTGTCCTTGTTTTTATGATGCAAGATGAGAATATTTTATGCTTTAAGAGTAGAGTGGTTTTAACCCTGATAGGGATCAAAATCTCATGGGGACATTAAAGAGAAAAAAATGTTGTTCAGTAGAGCTTTCTTGTTAGTGCGTGAGATATAGTTCAGATATAGTAAGCAAAGTTTCCTCTCAGTGGCAAGTTATTGTTAGTCATAATAATTAGTGATCATAATTCAAAATTATAATGTGTCATGCTTTTCTTTGCAGGACATCAAATTACTCTGTGCATTAACCACTGAAATATCACATCTTCGTGCTGGCTAAGTAAAATAGTCTTTCTTTTGCTCATTTCTCAAGTGGAGCAAGAAAGTTTTCTTTTTTTTTCTTTCTGTAGGGCAGAATACTGCAATATCCAAAGGCCTTGCACCTTTAAATAGCGAGGCTGAAAGACTGAACAGATCCACACCTAGAATGCCTGTTTTCTGGCATATGGCTCATGTGTTAATGCAGGATGCCTTACACATTTTTCCATTTTGAGTCCAGTAGATCTCTATGGCAGCCATTTGTTAGCATGCTTTATTAACATAGTCTTTATTCTTTTTGCCACCAAGATACTGAGCAATAATACTGAACAATGAACTACCTTTTTTTCTTTTCTTAATCATCTTTTCCTGGTGAGAGGAGCTGATACTTATTGTACTCATGAGTGATAGAAGAATAACACTGCGTAGAAGGAAAATTTTGTTACGTCTAACTTTGATTTTGAAGCCCAATATGGTCTAGTCTGGTGGTGAAGTCTCATGATTTTGAAACAGGTTTATTCTCAACTGGCAGTAACAACTTCCAGATGTGTTTGATGGCAATGCTGTTGTTTTAGACAGTTGGACTGTTTTCATCCTAATCATTTTTTGACATTTGATGGTATTTTGTCTTCTGGGTATGGATGTATTTCAGTATGTGGTAGCTGTACATATGGTAGTTGTACAATTCTTGTTGTTGATATACTTTCTTGAAAGCGCAACTTTACAAGTGCTCTGATAATAAATCTGCTCATAATAAATGCAATAAACAATGATGATCTGGATTACTATTTAAGCTATGACTAAGCAAACTATTGCACAGTTGTTCTGACCAACTCCAGAACGCTTTATAGATTTATTTGGAAGTTCAAAAAAGGTTTACAATTTCTAAGACTAAGATACTTAGTAATGTGAAAGAATGATGTGGCATCATAGAGTGTCTATTCAAAGAAATATAGGAAAAATGAGTAAGCTCTTATAGAAAAAGAGCTTGAGGGAAGCAGAGTATGATAGGTTAAGCTTAGATTGATAGCTACTGGCTGAATGAGTCAACATGATTTGCAGGTAGAAGACTAACAAAAAATCCTGTTTAACCCAGAAGTGTCAACAATAGCACTATTTTTGTTCAGCAGATGATTAGTCAAATTTAGAGATTTCTTTTTTGAAAATTTAGCAAAAGGAAAAGTGACCTCTTAGGAGTGTTTGCTATTTTAGTCTCTCTTCATATAACAGCGATACTTTTTGTATTGGTGCAGCAGAATTGCCAGGTCATGGCCTGAACCAATGGTTGAGTACCAGGTGAGAAGGCATGGCTAACCATGGCATAACCCAGGGAGCTCAGGTGCAAGCAATGCATGTGAGTGACCAGAAGGGGTGGAGCCTGGATTCATCCTTCCTCACCCTCATTTGAGAGTTGGCAGCCAAGGAAACAGAATCTCTCTGGATAGAGATTGCATTCCTCTTGAGCTATGTCCAGTTGTTGGAAGGAGTGAGCCAATTTTTCTTCTCTTTTATCTGCTGTTGCTCCATAGTGTTTGTATCCCATTCAAAGGCATTGTTATTGTTTTCTTTTGTCATACAATTTGTTATGAGATTGTAAGTTTATTCACTAGTACTACTTTCCTCTCAACTTTGACATTGCTAGAGTTGCCCTGATTGTTTTTTTTTTTTTTTTTTTTTTTAACAATCTTGAGGATATCCATATCTGCAACTAGTATCATTTTGCATTTCCAGTTCTATACTCAACAAAACCTACTGGTCTGTAAGGAAAATCATTTTTATGTACAGGGTGTAAGGAAGAGATTTCCATAGTCATACTTTAGCCTCCAAAAATAAACTAAACATTTCAGAAACACATTTTATTTCAACATGAATATGTAAAAAAAAAATCTCGAAATTGTTGCAAGATGACCTTTAATCAAACAAAAGAAATTACCTGGTGATTCAAAACTATTTTTGCTAAAATGTAGTGCTGCTTACTCAGAATTTTAGTTCGGTATTGATAATGCATAACAAGTTTAAATCATGCTAGTTGAGCTGGAGGTAGGAATCAGGAGAGCAATTTAAAACTTTAGATAAAAAAATTTTATCTAAGTAGTACAAAGGGTCATTAGGGTACCTCCTGAGGATAAATTTGGAATACATCTCCAGAAAGCAGAGTATAATTAACTCATTCCTATAATGGTGTACTATTATACCTTCTGTATATTTGTACTGTACTTTTATTTTTTTGTCATTAACACTTTCAATTGATTAAGCTTCATAACATCATTGCATACAGCTGTGAAAGTCAAGTGTCACTGTGACTGCCTCTTGCTTGACGAGAAAGTTCAGCTTTGAAAACTGTACTGTGAAATGCAGCTGTAGGAGCTTCACAATGGGTTTTAAGTTACAATTTTGTCAATAAAGCACCTTAATGATGGCACTTGAGATGCTGATACTTTATTATAACATTGCTTAGAGCATGTGTTCATTTTTTTTATCTTGTAAATTACATCCTCTGTTTTCTATTCTTGAAAAAAGTCACTCATAACCACCATTATTGAAGTTCAGGTGGCAATTTCCCACTGAGAAACAGATTTTATCTATTTTTACTGATGTTAAGTGTTTTTTTGTGTGTGTAAAGAACTGATTCATTGTGTCTCCTCAAAACAAAAACAACCATGCTTTGGCACTTTTTAAGAAATTTGCATTATTGATGATGTCTCATCTCTGGAGGCTTTCAAGGCTAGATTGGATAGGGCCCTGGGCAGCCTGATATGGTGGGTGTTAACCCTGACTACTGCAGGGGGCTGGAACTGGGTGGGCTTTAAGGTCCCTTTCAACCCAAGCTGTTCTGTGATTCTGTGATTAATTCTGCTCAAAATATTACGCCCTTCCCCCCCCACACACTTTTTCTGGGGGGGAGGGGAGGGCTCATACCTCTAACAGTTTTCTGATTCATGGTTGTTCTATTAGAAAGCAAAACAAAGCATATGATTATGAAGGTAGCGAAACAGGTATTGACAGCTTTCCAATAAAAAGCCCATAGAGTAGGATAAGAAAATGTACACCATACCACCACACTTCCAACAAAATTTACAGAAACCAGAACAATGGTTGCAACTGGACTTATGGGATAAAATTTAGCAAGACTCTTGACATGACAGTTGAGGACTGATCAGCTTGTCATATCCAGAGAGAGATGGAGGTTTTCTTTGACTACTTGGTGATGCCAGATTCAGAAAAACATTGTATCAGTCATTTCCATGGTTTCATGAAAAGTGCAGATTTCTAACAGTCCTGGAAACCTCTGTCACTTGTTTAATGCTGCAAGATTATTTTGAACAAAATGATGTGCCCAGAATGCTGAAAAGTATGTTAAGCTGCCATAATCAATCACTTAAAGCCAATTTATATGGTTTTAATGGAATGAAATTTAAATCCAATCCACTGTCCTGATATTAAAGTGTTTTCTGTTATCTTACCAAATAATTAAAATGCAAGTAAATGTATGAAGAAAGACCCCAGTAGCTGTTAAAAAGAATTTTGCCTAACAAATTTAATTATTTAAATTATTTTTTTTAGGTAAAGGTACTTCATAAACATGTTTAGATGCTTTAGTCATTTATTTCTCATTCAGTTTTCATGGTTTCTTATTCTGGAAGTATAGTTAGATTCAAGTTACAAGAATATCATAGAATCACCGCTGTTGGAAAAGACCTCCAAGATCATCCAGTCCAATCATCCACCTATCACCAACATTTCCCACTAAATCATGTCCCTCAGTATAACACCTAAATGTTTCTTGAACACCTCCAAGAATGACGACTCCACCACTTTTCTGGGCAGACTGTTCCAGTGCCTGACCACTCATCTGGAGAAGAAATTTTTCCTGATGTCCAACCTGAATCTCCCCTGGCACAACTTGAGGCCATTCCCTCTAGTCCTATTGCCATGGGAGAAGAGGCTGATCTCCACCTCACCACAACCTCCTTTCGGGTAGTTGTAGAGACTAAACAATCCCAGCTCCCTCAGCCGCTCCTCGTAAGACTTGTGCTCCAAACCCCTCACCAGCTTGGTTGCCCTTCTTGGGAAATGTCCAAGGGTCTCAATCTCTTTTTTTGAAGTGAGAGGCCCTAAACTGAACACAGTACTCAAGGTGCAGCCTCACCAGTGCTGAGTACAGAGGGATGATCACCTCCTTGCTCCAATAGGCAGGATGCCATTGGAGTCTTGGCCGTGTGAGCACGCTGCTGGCTCATGTTCAGCTGAGTGTTGACCAACACTTCCAGGACCATTTCTTCTGCACAGCCTTCCAGCCACTCTGCCGCAGTCCTGTAGTATTGCCAGGGGTTGTTGTGGCCAAAGTCCATGACCCAGCACTTGGTCTTGTTGGTCTTTGTCCCGCTGGCCTCAGCCCAGCTATCCAGCCTGTCCATATCCCTGTTGGGTCTTCCTGTCCCCAGGTAGACTCACGCTTCCTCCTAACTTGATGTCATATTATGGAATTACCTAGTAGATCTTGGTATGATTTTTTTTTTTTTTTTTTTTTGGCTCTTAACTATTTTGGCAGTAGGCAAAGGTTAGATAAGATACAGATAAGGTAAGATAAAACTTAGCCTTTATTAAACATAAAAACAGATTAAAAAATAAAAAATATAGGTGAAAATAGTGTTATCCTTAAACTTTATGTAAAGCATTTAATTTTGTTGGGTTATAGTAATTTCATTCCATAATTAATTTCCTTTTCACACAAACAGGTTTAATTTTAGAAATGTCTCTGGTGCTTATGTAGTTCTTAGTGCTCAGTTGAATCTGATTGTGCCACAGATCAGCAACCCAAAACTGCAAAGCCTTACAAAGTAAAGAAAGCTATGTAGTATTTAAAATTGTCTCAAAACTATAAATAGAATTGGCCATCTGCAAGCATACCTCCTTGGTATGTGCCTCATTCACAATTTGTGCTGTTTTGTTTGTACGATATCACCTGGAGTTCTTACATAATAATGATTCTTTAAGATCTATTGATTGAAAGAAACTATTTTTGAAGAAAAACCGATCCATATGGTAGTTATGATGACTAATAATTAACATTCCCTTAGAGATCTACATTTCAATAACGTTTGTGTCAATTTTATGAGATCATTTTCCATAACAGAGTTTCTGTATGCTGAAATATTTCTTTTTTCCAAAGGATGATTTTTTTTTTTTTTTAAGAATTTTTGAGCATTTTGAGATGAGCATTCTGGCTTACGAAGTACCTCCCAAATAGGTTCTTAGTAGTTTAGGGGGTGGGAGTACACTTCTCTAACATGAATTCAGATAAGAAATTTCTAGCAAATATAGGCAACTGCAGTAGGACCATAAATACATTAAATTCTTTAGAAACTTCATTTTTCCTTTTTAAACAGGAAAAATTCACAGGGCACTGCTAAGATTTTGCCTTAAATTGCCATCAGACACAGTAAATAGCCCGCATTAAGGTGCTATTGGCTCATCAGAACACTTACGGTAACATAGGCAAAGATATTCCAAATGCATTCCAGCATTTTTTTCTAACCACCATGTCAGTATGCTCTAAACTTTGCTAAGCACACCAGAATGTCCTACCACAACAGTAAACACAGATCACTTTTTAAATGGTTACATTTTAGAAGATCCATACTTATCGTTGCAGAGCTATTGAAAACCTTTTCTTCAGTGTCTGTAATGGATTAGAAAGAAGACAAAAAAAACTTACAGTCTGTGTTATTTCAAACTGATTGATTAAAAAACAAGTAACTAAAAATGGAGAACAACATTAGAAAGTGACTGGCAGCCTGCTGGGTTATAGCTGTGCTTTCTGACTCTAAGGTCAGCTACTCTCAGCTACCCTTTTATCTTTATAGGAAGAACATTAAACCCATTAAATCTTTTGAGGTTTATATGTAAAATGAAGATATGCAAACTATTGAGGATAGCCGTGATATGCTGCTAACGTGTTTGCGCTAAGGAAAGCTTTATATTTTGCCCATGACAATGGAAAACAAAAAACAATTTAAATAAAACAGTACTGAACTTCTGCAGTTGAATTTGATCCTACAGCTGATGAAAGTGGAAGACATAAACCATAAGATCAGATGCATCTCTAATTTTCTGCCTAAGAAATTTAAAAGGGATTCTCTTTTTGAAGATCTGTTGCAGAGCTACTAGCAGAAGCTCTTCCCTTGGTCTCCACCACACCTAAAGATTAGCCTTTTGTTATTATTTTCATTCTCTTTATAACAGTTACTCCCTTAGAGTGTTTAGAATGACTTAAGCTTAATTTCTGTCTTCTAGGGGAAAAAAGTCCTTCAGAGCTGACCCTATTTTGAGCAGAGGGTTGAACCTGATGATCTCTAGAGGTCCCTTTTTAGGCTAAATTATTTTCTGACTCAAAGCACAAAGATGTAGAATGTATTCTCTATTATTGAGTCATCTTCCTCTTTCACTTTCTTTCCTTTTTTCACTTTTTCTGCCTCCCATTACTCAAAGAAATATCAGTAAAAAAGGAAGAATTATGCAAATATTTGGACAAAGCTGGAGTTTTTTGTTTGGCAGAATTAATGATATAGTTAACCTTAGTTAATGTTATAGTTATCCTAATTAAGCATATTACAGTTACTATGTTGCTGAATTCCTTTAGCATATATGTCACTGGGTATTGTTAAGAAATGGTGACTTATTTTTTCCTTCCTTCCTTCCTTTGTTATCTGTTAGGCAGTGTAAAAGTAGATTGACCTATTTCTCTACAGTTGTTACTTGCAGGTTGGTTTTCTTTTTGGTTGGTTGTTTTTTTTTCCTTTTAATTTCATTTTCTTTATGCCAATTATTTTCTTACACTTTCTGCTTTATTTAAAAAAAAATCTCTGTACCTAATTCCATCCCACTGCACTCAGTATAGCATGTCTCAGTTCTGGGTACTCTGGATATGATAAGATTGTCTTATGTTAATCAAAACCATACCATGACTCTGCTTTCAGGACGTTGTTCTGAAAGTTCTGATTTTGATGTGTCTGACCAACAATGTAAATATAGACAGAAAGTCATGGAAGTGAACTTTGAAAACGAGGGTATGAGAAGAAAAAACATTGTGAAAACCTTAATTTTCAGTGAACAGGTTTTCTTTTAGACTCGCTTTTCAAAACTATTTTTTTCTCGTATTGTTGGACTTAATTTCTTTGTGTTTCTTCATTTGTTTTTGCAGAAACAGTGGAGCAACCCTTGCAATTATCTGTTAATGCTGATAAGCTGTTTCTTTAAAACAATTTTTTCTAATATTCTTTTCATTCTTTATATTCCAAGTTTGATTTTCAGTCATTTAAAAACATTAAAAAATAGTACATTTAAAAATAAAAATGTATAATGTATGACCTTACATTAGTGTCATATCTGTATTAATGCTATTTAGAGATTCTGCTTGAATTTCTATTCATTAGTCTTTCCATCCTATTGAAGTTTTCCTTTTTGCTTTTACTGTTAATGAATGACATGAACATTGATTTGAAATGTATTACAGTGCTTATATGTTTCACAAAAACCTCAATATTGCTACCAAAAATTGATTTTCTCTACATTTGTATCTTAAGTCTGATTTTTTTTTTCTAGCTTTTCCTCCAGAAAATGTAAAGCTTCTTTTGAAATGAAAGTGTATATTTACACTTTCATGCTGCTTGGAAAGGATTAATCTGTAATTCCAGATACCCTTTGCAAATTTGAAAATATTGGTTGGAATTTAACTGTAGTTCTAGCTCTAAATATGTTAATCAATTTATTTGAGGAACTACAAGTATTTGCAATAGAGTAATAAAATGAATATAATTAAATGTTTAAATCTCCTTATTAGTGTCCAAGAGACTGTACACACTTAATATACCATATAAATCAGAATTTTTTAAGAAGTATTTCACATTTGGCAAAATGTGATAGTCTTTGTATCAGATTCTGTACACAGAAGGTCAGCAAACTGGCAATCAAGAAAAGCAAATTCACTTTTATCTGTTTTTCCATGAAGACTTTAATCTATACACAATAGTTTTTTTCACAATGTGTATGGGAACTGCTGAGTCATGGCCTGAACCACTGATTGAGTCCCTGGAGGAAAGACCCAGTCAGCCCTGGGAGCACAGATGAAGGCAATTTAAGGGCTGACTGCCACTGTGGAAGGATCTCTTTCTGGAGATCCCTGCTTGGTGGAAGCTTTTTCCTGTGAACCCAGAATCTTCTGATATGGGTGAGCAATCTACTTTCCTTCCTTTGTAGCACCTAGCTATCATGCTGGTCCTTCTACCTCTTTTGTAATGCCTTTTCCATCGTGTTGGTCCTTCAGATCGCTACAACTATGTTTAGGTTCCTTACTTTTCAGAAATCATAGACTAACTGTTGCATGAAACTTTAGTGTCATGTAATTCTTAATGAATGAGCTGCATATAACTTTGAGGGAAAAAAGTTTGTCTCGTGCCTCTAAGGTACTAGATATGGAAGGTCACTTAGTGTATTCTCCATTGACCTTTTAGAGATCATTCTACAAGGCAGTAAAAAAAGGCATTTTTTTTAAGTTCCGACTGTTTTATATCACCTTTTTATTACATACCTTTATAGTCCTTTATGCTATTCCCCCAAATCATTCTGCATTAAATCATTCTTGTTCCTCTTTTTCTGTAAGTAGTAAAATGAGACTACAACTAAACAGTGGAACCCGGGAGTGCTTCTCGTGTTCTGAGCGCAGGGTGAGTGCTTTGACTGCATCCCACCTCATCTCAGAATGATATCTGTCCAAAAATGATCAATGTCCCACATCTTATTTTCATAATCAAGTGCATAGACCAGAAGGGAGCCATAGTGTGACACAGCCCTGTCCTTTTACCTGTCTAATCTGCAGACATGAGATATCCCAAATTCCCAGACACTTGCACACTTCCAGTAGTACTCCAAAGCAGATTTTTCATTTTATATTTCCAGTTACAAACTGCGCTAGTTATTGTGGCACCAGAATCATAAGTAGTGGGATGCTTTTACTTCATGTTCACTGAAGTATTTTTTTGGGGGGGAAGGGTGGGGAAAAACACCCTGAAATTCTTTGTCTGGGGTATTTTGCCTAATTGTTTAGGCAAGCTATTGACTAATTTGGCACTTCTAAGCTCTGGTAAATAGGAAAATGTATTTTTCCACAGTATCTATCTCCAATTCGTTTTTTCCACAGAATACTTTTCTAGTCCTTGTCACTTTTCTGCGTGATTTCTTTGTCTGGGTGAGTGTTTAATTTCCAGTCTTTATTATCTCCCCAAATATTCCATGTTATATTGAAACAGTCGCATATTTTTTTCTATAATGCTGTAGTAGTAGGAAAGACAGGTTTTGATTTTTACGTTGCACAAAAATTGCAATGTCTTCTGCCATGCAATTTGACCATTGCTGTTGTAATAGTAGAGTTATACATCATGACCTTTACCTTGCTTAGACAAATATGATAGTTTTGTTGGACTTCATTGAACAATAGGGAAACAGCATGTCCAAATGTCCGTGTAGATCATAATCAAAATACATGGTTTGACTTACATCCCAGTCCAACATTTCATTACAAATTAACATGGACATTCATTTTCTTCTGCTTAAGCAATATGTACTTAGCGATTCAATAAGCAACTAGATAACTACAGTTAAAGAGTTTTCCACTCTGTTTAACATAACCTTTTAGATGGCAGGAAATGCAGCCACCTAAGATAATGTTTCCAGGGGAATAGCATAATTTCACTGATTATTCACCCTGAATAACGTATTAAGTCTGTGTAACTAGGAAAAAGATTGCATACATGTTCTATAATATATCAAGTGCATTGTGATTTCTTTCAGTAAAAATAACATCAATTTTATTCATGTTCCTGGTACCATGAGATGCTATCAAAAGGAGGAGTATGCTTAACTATTCCATCTACTATTTAACTACCTATTAAACCCTTTATTATCACTTCTTTTCTTTTGGAAAAAAAAGCCAAGCAGACAAAAAACCATGGGCTAGAATCTATTGCTTTACCTCTACTTTTAGTGGGAAGTTTGTACATTTGCAGTGTATAAACAGCAACGTTAATTCTCTACTAAATTAAATCTGAATTTGCCTGTTAAAGTTTGTTGGCTGTGCTGCAGGCAAAATGTCAGGATATTCGCGTGTATTTCCCTTATCCATGTAAGCTCCCCCCATCTGCATCAGTGCACCTGCTTCATGCTACTTACTGCTCCAGCACTCCTGTATGAAATGTTCTTAAATCTCAAAGTTATGTCAATTTCTTTTACATAAAATTGTATTTGTTCTTGTCTTTCCGTGTGTGTTGTGACTGAGAATGCAAAAGAGAATGAAGAAGAAAGGACAGAGACAGGTGTGAAGGAGCAAAAGGCAATGCAAATCATATTAATAACTTGAACTTTTTCCTAGAACAGACTTGTGTGAGCGATAGTCATTTCAAGCTGAATCTTTGGGAGTCCAGGAAGGAAGACTGTAAACACATTCTTCAGCTGAAATTTAGATATCTCTTTAAAAAAAAAAAAAATCTGTACTTCCATCTTTTTGGCTGCATATTTCTTACAACTGGGCTATTAGTTAGACTTTTTGACACAGTTGGATTCCGGGAGTCATATCAGAGGCATTGTGAAATGAAATGTAATTACATGCCAGTAAGTGGGCGTGAGCCTAGGGGAGCATGACTGAAGTTAAATGAGTAATTGAGACTGTGAAAGTTGGAGTGAGTGTGATGTGCATCCAGAATGCCCCAAAAAGAGATTTTGCAACTTTCAGTCCCTTCTACCCTTAGCAGGCAATGATATAGGCAGGATATTTTTGTTTGTTCAGAGAAATACTGTTTCAATTCTTATAGCAAAACATTAAAACATGTTTGATCACTAAATGCTAAATCATTAAAATACATTTGACTAGCAACTGGAGAAGTTAATAATATGTGAATTCGTATTGCAACTTGATGGCTGTTTTCAGGTTTAAAAAGAAAAAATAAAAGCACTCCTACAGAGTATGAGGGAGGGATTCAAAAGAATGGCAAAAAAAAAGGAAAATAGCAATTCATTCATGGACTTTATTTTGGTGCACAATTACCCTAAAAAAAAAGTAAAAAAAAAAAAAAAAAAAAAAAAACCATGAAAAATAGAACAGGTTTTGGTGAGGTGATATTCAAAGTCTGGAAAATTTTAGGACGAGCACTAAACTGATGTGCTTTCTGGATTAAAATAATTCTGTACTTATACCATTCTAGAATCTCTTCATAACACAGCATACTTCTCTAAAATGACATCTGTTACAGTACAAGTGCATGATTTGCACATTATATTTTGATACAGAGCACATCCTTTTATTAATCTAGTTACGGTATTACATTAAGTATGTACATTTGTAATCTACAGACTGAGAATCTAGAAGGTGTTCATTTCAACAGAAGAAGATCAAGGCATCAATAATGAACAAATAAATCCAGATCAGCAGATGAACAATGAATATTAGAACTGCTTTGGAATTTGATACATTTCAAAAAGAATGAAAACTGTCTTTTTCAGCAGATATTTTAATGTAGCTCAGAAGGCCTTGCTATAGAGTCTGTTTTTTAAATAAATAAATAAATAAATAAAAATTGAGTCAGACTGGGGGGGGATGCGGGGAAGGCAACTTCCAAAGGCTCAGGAACTTTGGGAGTACAATTAATCACAATATATGTAGCTTATACAAAGTGAACTGAGAATTTATACTTGACTGTTTGCTATTAACTATTGTATAATTATGCAAAATTTTTTCTTGCTTATTTTAGTGTCTGCTTTGCTAATAAAGTGCCAAGGAATTAGGAAAAAAATAGTCCTTTGCTTCATGTTCCTTCTGTTCCTAAAATGCAGTGTATGCAGGGCAAGCAACTTGCATCCCCAAGGTGTTGGAAACTTTGGAATTGTGTTACGTATAGATTTGGTATATAATTTGAGGAACAAAAAATGTAAAATGATATCGCTATTGGAATGCAGAATGTGGTCATAAACTCAAGTAGCTGCTTTCACATATAGACTGATTGATGTGAATTGACTGATGTGAATGTCTACGTAAATGATCATAAAAAGAGGATATGTGATGATTTGAAGGGAAACTCTTAGCTTTTGCAGGTCCTTATATGTATGTCCAAAGTCCTACTGATTATATTCTAGAATTCACCTGAACTAAGCTGGAACCTGAAGCATCACAAACCCATGTTAAATAGTCACTTGCCTCTCATCTTAGGTATAATGAAGCCAAGAATCCATTTAGTAAGATAGATAAATAATGTATGTTGTTTAGGTGAAGAATACTTAAATTTGTTTTGCAGCCAATTAGCAACCATGTGGTAATATTGATTGGAAAATAATATTTTGTGTTTAGGAAGCTGTAGCTAGGAATCTTGTGTCTCAGCTGTTGGATAGGTAGTACTTACTGTTTGTCCAACAGTATGTGACTACTCTGCATTGCTGCTCACCATATTGCTTCATTATTAGAATCGTAAGCAATGTATTTGGTTTTAACCTGAGTTTGCAGTTGGAAATCTACAGGTAATAGGAACAACAAACTTTAAGGAAGAGCAAGCAACCAGTTAGCTGGAGACATGATTTCAAAGCCTGTGTAAGAATTCTGAGTTGATAGTAAGAGTAAAATTTATACTTTTAATTTCAGTGGAGCCAGGACTGTCCAACACATTTCTGCCAAAGCACAGCCAGCCATACTTGTCTTGAATGGAATTTGGCTAATTCTGCATTCCTGGAGCATAACATTCCAAAACTGTTTCAACCATATATAATGCTTGTCTGTAGAAATAAAAATCTCTGTACAGAACAGTAGCTATATTTTTAATCATAGATTTATCTTTTGGATTGAATTTAGTATTTACCAGTTAATTTCAGTTTCTCTTAGGAAGACAGTGAAATGTTATTACCTTTATCAGTCTCTGTTCTTCCATCAGTGATTACTTTGTAACTCATTTGGTGATTCATTTTCACTGTTATTTGTCACTGCCTTTCTTTGAATTTTATTTTTTTGTGCTCTAGGGCAGAGAGTTAAGGCAAAGTAATCACAAGATAAAATAAAGACTTTTCTCTACCATCTTCTTTCAGTTGAGATTAAGCAATTTTGTGTTGAATGACAGAGTGGATTTTTCTATGAGTGCAGCGTGCTTTTTCTTGAGACTGCTTTTAAACCCAGAATACTTTTATGTTATCAAAATAATGATGTCAACTGAAAGCAAGCTTCAGAACTTTGTAACAAAAAGAATAACATTTAATGAGTTTTCTCTCACAAGGAAATTAAATAAAATACTCAAACTTCACAATATGCATGGTTTTGGCCAATAAATTATTCCTCTAAATTCCCTCTCCCTCCCCAGAAAGAAGAAAAATCTGTACTACTTCAAATTTATGTTCACTAATGACAATTACTTTCCCTGTGTAAATATTTTATTAATAATCACAGTCATTTTGTACTGCACAATCATGTGAAACTTGTTTTCTTCCATTTCAGTTTTTTTTCTGAAATTAACAAAGCTAGCTTCTATAATAATAAGTCAGTAAAAATATTCCTGGAAATCAGAACCACTCATGTCAAAAAGAAAAAATTTCACATGAATTTGTTATAGATTCACTTCTAAATCATAAACATGTGAACCAGATCCTCATATAGCTGAATGGGGTGTCTCAGAAGGATTTAATCTCCTCACAACAGCAATTATGTCTGTACCTGGAATTCTGTACAGAGCACTTGAGTTAGCTTGGTCTATGGAACAAAGAGCACTTCAGAACAGTCTACAAGAAATTGCCTGATTGAACTGGTGGAAGAGAATCCTCTCTAGAAAGATCTTGAGAGCATCAAATACAGTTATAGGATTCTGTGGGTGAGGGTGTATATTGCAATGATCTTGGTGATGAGAAGGATGGGATGATGTTTAGGAGGATACTCAGAGATACTTTGACAAGCTGAAAGAATGAGCTGGCAGAAACTGCTTGAAGCCTGACATAGGCAAATGCAAAGGCACTTGAGATCATAGAATCATAGAATTAGCTAGGTTGGAAAAGACCTACAAGATCACCTAGTCCAACCATCCACCTACCACCAACAACCCCACTAAACCATGTCTCCCAACGCTATATCTAAACGTTCCTTGAACACCTCCAGGGACCGTGACTCAACCACCTCCCTGGGCAGCCCGTTCCAGTGCCTGACCACTCTTTCAGAAAAGTAGTATTTCCTAATGTCCAGCCTAAATCTCCCCTGGCGCAACTTGAAGCCATTCCCCCTCATCCTGTCCCTAGTTACAAGAGAGAAGAGGCTGACCCCCAGCTCACTACAACCTCCCTTCAGGTAGTTATAGAGAGCGATGAGGTCTCCCCTGAGCCTCTTCTTCCCCAGACTGAACAATCCCAGCTCCCTCAGCCGCTCCTCATAAGGCCTGTGCTCCAGACCCCTCACCAGCTTCGTTGCCCTCCTCTGAACACGCTCCAGGGCCTCAATGTCTTTTTTGCAGTGAGGGGCCCAAAACTGGACACAGGACTCGAGGTGGGGCCTCACTAGGGCTGACTACAGAGGGAGAATCATAGAATCATAGAATGGCTTGGGTTGAAAAGGACCTCAAAGATCATCGAGTCTCAACCCCCCTGCCAAGTGCAGGGTCGCCAACCACTAGACCAGGCTGCCCAGAGCCACGTCCAGTCTGGCCTTGAATGCCTCCAGGGACGGGGCATCCACAACCTCCCTGGGCAACCTGTTCCAGTGCGTCACCACCCTCTGTGTGAAAAACTTCCTCCTAATATCTAATCTAAATCTCCCCTGTCTCAGCTTAAAACCATTCCCCCTTGTCCTATCACTATCCACCCTCACAAACAATCGATCCCCCTCCTGTTTATACGCTCCCTTCAAGTATTGGAAGACCACAATGAGGTCTCTCCGGAGCCTTCTCTTCTCCAAACTGAACAAGCCCAGTTCCCTCAACCTTTCCTCATAGGAGAGGTGCTCCAGCCCTCTGATCATCTTGGTCGCCCTCCTCTGCACTCGTTCCAAGAGCTCCACGTCCTTCTTGTGCTGGGGGCCCCAGGCCTGGACACAGTACTCCAGATGGGGCCTCACGAGAGCCGAGTAGAGGGGGACCACCACCTCCCTCTCCCTGCTGACCACTCCTCTTTTAATGCAGCCCAGAACATAGTTGGCCCTCTGGGCTGCCAGCGCACACTGCTGGCTCATGTCCAGCCTCTCATCCACCAGGACCCCCAAGTCCCTTTCCGCAGGGCTGCTTTCAAGTACCTCTTCCCCCAGGTTGTATAAATACCTGGGATTGCCCCGACCCAAGTGCAGCACCCTGCACTTGGCCTTGTTAAACCTCATTAGGTTCTCATGGGCCCACTTGTCCAGCCTGTCCAGGTCCCTCTGGATGGCTTCCCTTCCTTCCAATGTATCGACTGCACCGCTCAGCTTGGTGTCATCTGCAAACTTGCTGAGGGTATACTCGATTCCATCGACTATGTCATTGATAAAGACATTGAAGAGCACCGGTCCCAGGACTGAGCCTTGGGGGACACCACTCGTGACCGGCCTCCACCCTGACACAGAACCATTTATCACAACCCTTTGGCTGCAACCAGCCAACCAGTTCTTAACCCACCGAACAGTCCATCCTTCAAATCCATACCTCTCTAATTTGGAGAGAAGGATGTGATGAGGGACCCTGTCAAAGGCTTTGGAGAAGTCCAAGTAGATGACATCCATCGCCCTCCTCCCATCCACCGATGCTGTCACTTCATCGTAGAAGGCCACCAGATTGGTCAGACAAGATCTGCCCTTGGTGAAGCCATGCTGGCTGTCTCGGATCACCTCCTTGTCACGTATGTGCCTTAACATGTCTTCTAGGAGGATCTGCTCCATGATCTTCCCAGGCACAGAGGTGAGACTCACCGGTCTGTAGTTCTCCGGGTCATCCTTTCTCCCTTTCTTAAAAATGGGAGTGATGTTTCCCTTTCTCCAGTCACCGGGGACTTCACCGGACAGCCATGATTTTTCAAATATGATGGAGAGCGGCTCGGCAACCACATCAGCCATCTCTCTCAGAACCCTAGGATGGATGTCATCCGGCCCCATGGACTTCCACACATTCAGTTTCAAGAGGAGGTCTCGAACTTGTTCCACTGTTACAGTGGGACAAAATCTGCTCCTCTCACCCACACCTCGAGGTTCAGGGTCCCGGCAGACACGGGGAGCCTGACCACCAGTGAAGACTTAGGCAAAGAACTTATTGAGCACCTCAGCTTTTTCCACGTCTGAGGAAGCCAATTCTCCATCCTCATTTACCAGAGGGGGAACACTCTCCTTGACCTGTCTCCTCCTGCCTATGTACCTGTAGAACCCCTTCTTGTTATTTTTCACATCCCTAGCCAAGTTCAGCTCTACCTGCGCCTTGGCTTTTCTGATCCTATCTCTACACATGCGGACAACAGCCCTATATTCCTCACAGGATACACAACCCTGCTTCCACTTTGCATACATTTCTCTCTTTTCCCTCAGTTTAAGCTGCAGGTCCTTGCTCAGCCATGCCGGTCGCCCGCCTCCTCTGCTCGATTTCTTTTGCTGGGGAACAGAGAGCTCTTGCGCTCTCAGGAGGGTGTCCTTAAAGAGCTGCCAGCTCTGTTCTGTTCCTACGCCCTTAAGGACAGTTTCCCAGGGGATCCCACCCAGCAGTTCCTTGAGCAGCCGGAAGTTCGCTCTCCTGAAGTTCAGGGTCCTGATTTTACTCTTTGCCAGGCCTGCATTCCTCCAGATCACAAACTCCACCAGGGCATGATCACTACAGCCCAGGCTGCCTCCAATCTTAACCCCTCTAATGCTCTCCTCCACGTTGGTGAGCACCAGGTCCAGTAAGGCTTCACCTCGGGTCGGTCCATCTAATACCTGGACAAGGAAGTTATCGTCAACAGACTCCAGGAATCTGCTGGACTGTCTGCCGCCCGCCTTGCCGCTATCCCAGCAGATATCCGGGTGGTTGAAATCCCCCATCAGGACGAGAGCCCGCGAACGCGACACCTCCTGCAGCTGGAGCAAGAAGGCCTCGTCCACAGGCTCCCCCTGATCAGGTGGCCTGTAACAGACCCCAACCACCAGATCTCCTTTACCGGACCGATCGCTGAATGAATTCTCTACTCCTACTGGCAACACTATTTCTGATACAAAATACCACTAACTCTGGCTGGAGACTATGATTGGGACCAACTTGTTGGAGAGCAGCTTTGCAGAAAAGTAGCTGTGGAACTTGTTTTGCAAAACTGAACAGGAATCAGCAGTGTACCCTTCTGATGAAGAAGGCTAACTATATTCTGGTTAACATTAGGAAAACTATATACAGTAGGTGAAAAGAAGGGGTTATTCCCTCTTGTCAGATCTTGTGAAGGCATGTCTGGTGTCTTGTACCCAGTTCCAGCACCCCAGACCATATAGGTATTGTTCAACCAGGAGTCTGGCAGAGGATGACCAAGAGGGTGAAGGGGCTGAAGCTCACCCTGTAATTGGGCATCTGTTCACCTTAGAGGAGAGAAAGCTAATAGTTTTTGAGAGAGTCAAACCCTATTATTTCTAACCGTTACGTTGTTTCATGCCCCAGATCGGTCTCAGAGAAGGACAAGAGTCAACAGCTGTAATCTGCAGCAAGCAGAATTCCAACTGGATATATGGGGAAAGCAATCTGCAACAGGAAAGGTTAAATTAGGGAATGAGTTGCCCAGTTTTTGTGAACTTCTGAAGAAAAATATTGTCCCCACACTGCAGCATGTATTGGTAGTTCCCTTGTTTAGGGAAGTCAGAAGAAGGCTAAAAGAGTTTCTATTCAAAAGATTGTATGAATTTCCTGGTCTTGTGCTCAGTTCAAAACAGTTCTTAATCAGAAGAGGAAACTCTAAAAATGTTGCAACTATGTTTCTGATTCAGTAGATCAAGTTTTCTCTTCTGAAGTTGCAGAAAGAAGATATGTTACATGTTCTAAACCCAAGATGAGTATTTATGAAAAGGGATGAAAATGTAGAGATTAAAAAAAAAAAAAGTTATTTTAATAAATACCGTACTGCAGTGAAATATCATCAGGATATGCATCAGGAAAAAAAAAAAAAAAGATAACTCAAGCAAACAAATATTATAATAATAGGAAAAAAGAGTGAAGGACAAATATGTTTTTAACATGATGGCAAAACACTTTTCAAACCAGTTCTAAGTTTCTGTTTTTGGTAATAGCCTTAGATTTTTAAGCAGATTTTTTTTTCCCAAATTCATTGGAAGATGATACAGAAATTGGTTAACTGAAAATAACTTACAAAATAAATGGGAGATTAAAGTGTAGTGAATGGCACTGATAGAGAAGAGAAGGAAAGTATCAGATTGGAAAGAGGAACATAGATAACAGAACTATTAAAAATATAAGGATATATTACAACATACTGGTTACAATATTTTTTATAAAGGTGATATAAGTAAGATGTAAATAAGGGTCTTATTTGAAAGAAAAAATAAATTGCCTTCCTAGATTTTAAAAAACAAATGCTGTAGGAGTTTAGGAAAACTATTGCTCTGCTGTCTGTAGAAAGGAAAGATATAAATAAAAGATACCAGGAAAATGACTTTGTTCAGTTTTCATGACTTTACAGTAAAATACAAATTGTAATCATGTGGGTAATATAATTGCTACTATTTACTCACTGGGAGTTTATGAACAGAGAGTATATGAACAGGTTAAATACGTACACAGAACCTACATTTTAGATTGCCATGGCCAGAATAAATCCTAGGTGCTACAAGAAAAGAATAAACTGTTATCATAATGATAGTCTTTGAGTGCTCAGTTTCTGTTCTGCAGAACAATTGCTTAGTTTCCTGTTCTTAATTTATGTTGTTGGTTTTCATTTAGAATTTCCCACTTACTCCATTGCACTGAATTTTGAGTTCAGTTTGCTCTAAAAGAGGAGTAGTGATTTAACAAATGGCTGCTGGAAGCTGAATGAAATGCCTATCTCCAAGAAATGGAAAAAGAAAGAAGATGGAAGTAACAATATACTGGCTTGAATTTCTAGAAAATTGACAAGAACATCCTGTATACAGAAAACTACTTAGATGAGTAACTACTGACACGGACTTCTCATGAACAATTTGTGTTGAACACAAGTTTTTCTTCTTTAAAAAGGTAACAGAGATGAACATAAAGAAAAGGATACATCTTGACATTAGTGAGGATTTTGCTCATCACACTCTGACATGACATTCTTATAAATAGAAGAAGCAATGAGCAGCAATAAGCTACCATAGAAAAACTAATCTCAAATATACAACTGGTTGAAAAAGTACTCAGAAGTATAAACAGATTACAGTGAAAATGAAAGTGTAAAGAATATATTTATGCCAAATTCACCTCTACTATTCATACTACCACTAGTATTTTCATTATTAAATTAAGTAATTGAAGAGAAAATGTGATATTACAATTAGAGCTACTGTTGGTGAGAGTGTGAAGCATAAATGTCTGGACAAGAACTCAGAACTGTCCCATGCTAGAATGGAGCTGGAACTCAGGTTTCTGTTCAGTGAGAGAAGTGGAAAATTCTACATTTAAACCAAAACAATCAAGTGGTCATATACAAACCTGCCAGCCACTAATTGGCAAGCATAAAGAGCTACAGTTATCACTTCCAGGAAGGACAAACCTTGAAGCAGATAAAATTGTGAGTTAAGGAGCCCCAGACCATGAGCGTGCAGGAAGTTCAGAGCTTTGCAAACCCACGGGAGAATGTGCTAGGGAAGGAGGAACAAAGAAGGAGGAAGGTATAAAAGGGTCTAAAAAGTGCTACTTCTGTGTAAAATGGGGCTGATCAGCCCAGTCTGTGATCTATCTACATTTTCTCACTAAATTTTTTCTTAACTCTATCTCTTTGTGCATTCACATTTTTTCTCTCGTGTGCATGTGTGCTGCAAGCCCTGCGTGCCAGCTACTGGCAAAACCTATGTGTATGTTAGTGAAAATGGGGTCAGGCTGGGGATGTAGGCCCACAAGCTGTAGTGCCAGCTGCTGGAACAAGTGTGACCGTAGCATCAGCTGTGAGAGCAAGTTGGTGTCTTCTGCTCCCAGTCACAGGTTGGGAGTAGTGTGTGTTCCCAAAACAGCTGCTAGGTGTTGGACCAGTCTGAGTGAAGTGAGTGAGAGCTCTAGCAGTTGGAGTGGGGAAAGCAGTACCCCCATCTCCCAATCTGAGCAGAGACCCCAGGTCCCCTGGATATGCAAAGTGATATGTTATATCCATCCTTTATGCATGCACTGATGCTGCACTGGGGAAAGGAGGTTGACTAGGTGACCTTTGGAAAATCCTTCTTACCTGCATTTCCTGGCTATGTATCATTGAAATGACAAGAAACAGAAGAGGCAAGAAAGTTTTTTATTGACATCTACCTACAACTACTTGTACATTTTTAAGGAATCTATGTTCTGTAAAGCATAAGTTCAATGGTATGCAGTGCTGAAAGTTCACATTTCAAAGAACCTGTCATCTCCCGTCAGTAGAAGAGAAAAAAGTGAAAGTCCCATTAGGCTAACGTTACTACTACACAAGATTTTAGAACAAATTCTGAAGGGATGCTCGATGAAGGATGTAGAGATTAGGAGTAAAATAGGATAAAAAGTAACAAAGTTCTATGGCAGGTAGATTGTGTCAGACAAATGTAAGTGCATATAAATTTATTGAACTTAATATATTTTCAGTCTACTTGTGAAAGCATTTGATCTGGTGATCTATAAGGGCATATAATTTAGCATGAAGTAGACGTACCAAAAATGTAAGTTATATACTGCTTGTCCTCCATTCTGTCAATTTTATTGGCATGGGAATTGTCAGTCTTTTAATGCCCCTGTAATAAAAAGATAAGACAAATGCTGTCACTCTAGTTGCACCAATTGTGGTGAGAATGGAAATTTTCCTGGGTTCTGAAAATGGTTGTGAATGTAAAAAAAATATTTTCAGAAATTTTAAGAAGATTTCAAGAAATTTTTAAGTATATTGCTAACTCAATTAAGAGTTGCATTGTAAAAAACAAACAAACAAAAAAAAACAGATGAACAATACAATAAAAATGTGTGCGTTCCAGTCCTGTTCCAAACAATTTAAAGTTACATATCTAATAAAGTGAGTGTGTGGGAAATGGCTGTGTCCTTGAAGGGGGAAAAGAGGTGAAAAGTACAGGATGCAAGTATTGTTTCTACATTAGAAAGGCATGGCATAAGGAAATGTTTAAACTATGCTATTAGAATTAATAAATTAAGCTGCTGGTTAGTTTCCCTAAATGCAGAAGAAGTTCTAGAAGTTGTTATTTTTTCTGCCTTTAGGGAAACTATCCAGCTGAATTGACTGGTATGAATTTCCTACTGACTTTCATATCCCAAGAAACTTCAAAAATATTCTGGAGAGATTTTAGAGGCTCTCTTAACAAGAAAATAAATTTGTCTTTCTAGATAAAAGACTAATCTATGGGGAAAATAATATATGATGTATAAGAGGTTGAAGTACAGTAAACTCAGCTTTGGTGAATGAGTTGAAGAGGCAGAGAAACCATAGCATAACTGAGATACAGAGAAATAAGAAAATTTGCTAGCCCAGAACACAGGACAGGGGAAGGAACACAGGACAAAAGGAAACCTACTGCTGCAAAAAAACACTTCTCAAACGAAAAAGAGTATGAGAAGAAATCTTTAGGACAGTAGTGTCAAGAATCCATTAGAAATACAGTATATAAAGATAAGTTACATTTTTCCAGAGGTTATTAGAATAGATAACCTCTAATAGATAGAATGAAATAAATATCATACCTATGAGCCAGGGATGTCCAGTGATCATAGTTCTGAGCATTTTGTCTAGGCTGTAATGGAATATAATTTGTAGTGCAACTTCACTTTCTTTTTTTGTCAGAAAATTATCTCACAAAAGCCAATCAAGTGTTAAGCACTAGTGAATTGTCAAGTGGAATATAAATCCTTTAATTAGCACTTCAGATATCATAAACAAGCTGTGCCACCTTTCCAAGAGTAAGGCAAATATAAACTTGCTTAATTTACAAATTCAGAATCAGGTTCATGTACACTTCTTATTAAACCATGTATCTTGTATGAGTTACAAGTAAGCAAGTTGTGACACATTCCCCAAACTGAGATTAGCAAAAAGAAAAACTGAAGAGAAAATGAAGGCTGGAATTTAATAACACTTCACCATTCAGGTCATTCCTACATTTTTGGATATGAAGATGCTAAAAGCAAGTCTTAACAAGCTACATTAGCACTATTGCTGATCCTATTTTTATGTCTTTCTGTGATTAATCTTGCTTTTTGTAGTAGTAACTGAATTTGTCACATTTGGACTCTGAAATCTACTACAATATTAGAATAATATTATCGGTTTGTTGCCTTCTCTGTGTGAGTTTTCACCAATCACATGAAATCCAGGGTTTGATAAAACAGTGGGAAGTAAACTAACAGTTTGTTAAATGCAGAATGAATTCATCATTTTCTTCCCTTTCTTCCCCATGTCAAGAGCTTGAAGTATTCCAGAATACATTTGAAAGCCCATCTACGTTGTCTCTCAAAACCAAAACTAGTTGTTTCCTATGCAGGGAATGAGCCTTTATGTTCCCCAGAACCTCTGCAGCTCTTCACACTGAGCTCCTATGTATGCTGGCCCTGCTGTGGTTCTCAGAGCTACTGTACTGCTTGGAAACAGTGCTGAGCAGCTATTTCAAAACCTCATTTGATTCTGAAGCTCTGTACAGATCTCTGCTGTTTGTAACTCTTAGCTAGATCCCTTGTCAAGTGTCCTTTCCTTCAGTCCTTTCCATCAATTACGTGAGCTTCAATTCTTCATTTCACAGTTACCTCTTTCTTTTTTCCGGAATACATCTTCTGCTTTGACCACCTCATTTACCAATTTGTTAGACTTTTATCTCCCTTAATTCTCATATATTTTTGAGATCTGGTTAATGTATCTAATATATAAGAAAAATCTCATCATTTTAAAACAAAATACGAAATAGTCAAGATGAAGCTGTTATCTCTTTCTCTCTTGCTCTGTATCCATATTCATTTCCGTTTATGTAGCTTTATACCTGTTTTGATTTGTGTGTTCTTCTGTGCAGCAAATATATTTCAAGAAAGAGCCTCATTTACTATAGATTACTTGACAAATATAAGCTACAAGAAGAACACTCAGGAGAGCCAAGTTATCCTTAAATAAAGATATTATAGGGTAGAACTCCTGGGTCACTGTTTTTACCATAATAGGCAAGCCGTAGCTGACAGAAAGTGTTAAGATTCTATTGCTTTTGAAACTGATCTGAGTGTGAGGCCAGACAAAGTCCTTCTGTATTTATTTTTGTGCTTAGAAAAAAAATTTAACTTCAGTTGTGCATTTGTCTTGGAAAGAGAAGACCTGATCTGGTTGAAAATAATTGCTTTTGTTACTGTTTGCGAAGATTATCATAAAAACAGGGATGGAAAATTAATATCTGACCCTCATATGGGAAAAAACATACTATCATAACGAAGACATTAATTCACTTTCAGACTCTCTGATCTGAAAATTTGCAATCTACAATTATGTTGTAGTTTTCATAAAATCTGAGTGACATATGTGGGTCCAAAGGTAATGGCTCCTATGGGTTTCTATGGAAACTACAACAGATACAAAAAGCACAATAACAGTATTTAATAGAGCCAATTCTCAGCTATACAATACTATTTTTTCAGCATAGTCACGACCATTAGCTATGCATTTTCCCAAGAGATGGGCAAGAGCCCTCATGCTGCTCTTGTAAGCTTCTGCAGCAATATGTCTCTGACATTGTGGGCCGTCATAAGATAGGAGATGTTACTTTCAGGTCAGCCCTCCTACATTTAAATAGAATTTATAAATAAATATTTCTTATAATTCTGATAGTAGAATGCCTTTTCGCTATGACATCAGCTTCAGAAAAAAAATCATACACCATAATTTAGTTTTAAAACTGAAATACCCAGGTACTGAGATTAATAAAGAGCAAGTGTTATGCTTGAATGTTTTTCACTTCATACTTAATGTGTATGGTCATTACGGATGGAAAGTATTGTAAAGCATTTAATTTTAAAATATACATATTCATAATTAGCCCTATAAAATGCATCCCCTTATGCCATTAATACTTTAATTTCCAGAGACACAGTAGACCTTTCCAATCATATTCATTTTTAATACTCGGGCTAAGTTGATAGATCTATGCAGGTCAGGTTGTCACATGTGCCTAGAATAGAAATTTCTAATCACTTGCTTTTGTGGAGTAAGATAAATGGAAACACTAGGCAAGTACTGTGGTGCACCTCTATTAGCCTCTCAAATTCCTTCAGCTTTTCTGCCTTTTAAAATGACATAGAAAAGTATGTAATTTTTAAGAAAAAAAAATGTTAATTGAAGTCCCATCTCTTTTCCTTCTTCATTTCTTTGGATTTAAAAGCCAAAATTTCACATCCAGGCTGTTGCACAAAATCAGATCAATACTTTCTAGGTTCCTAATTTTTTCTTTTTTCTTTTTGTAGTAGGAAGTTTTTTCTTTTTGTACTGCTGGTCTAGCTAGAGAATTTTTATCCCACCTTTCAAATATGATAGATTAAAAAAAGAAAGAAGGAAAGAAAGAAGAATAGAAAGAAAGAAAGAAAGAAAGAAAGAAAGAAAGAAAAAAAGAAAGGAAGGAAGGAAGGAAGGAAGGAAGGAAGGAAGGAAGGAAGGAAGGAAGGAAGAAAGAAAGAAAGAAAGAAAGAAAGAAAGAAAGAAAGAAAGAAAGAAAGAAAGAAAGAAAGAAAGAAAGAAAGTAAGAAAGAAAGAAAGAAAGAAANAAAGAAAGAAAGAAAGAAAGAAAGAAAGAAAGAAAGAAAGAAAGAAAGAAAGAAAGAAAGAAAGAAAGAAAGAAAGAAAGAAAGAAAGAAAGAAGGAAAAGAAAAAGGAAAAAGTATTCCTCGTTGCTTGCTCTCTGACCATGTAACTGTGTAGTCAACATGACAAATATTGACTATATTTCTGTATGAGCTATGTTGAGTTCTCTATGCTTTCTCTTTTTTCTTGAGTGATATTTGTGTTTCTGAAGGAAAAAGCACAATCACTCTTCAAGATTCTTTTTCGAAATTCCATGTCTCAGAGGAGCTGATGGTTTCAAAGATTTGCAATAGCTCTTCTGTCTCCTACCAACTTACATTTAGGAAAATGAATAATGTGTTGCATATTTTGCCCTGGATTGTTTGACAGCACAGTAGGCTCTAAATGTTCAGTGTTCATATTTTGCAGGAGAATGGGAGATATGAAGTGTTGGTTTTAAAAGTATTTTGGCAGCAAAATTTTGACTAGCACTGATGACTTATTAAGTAAAATTTGAAAGGAACTTCTTATTTTTCAAGTGTCATTTCTTCTTTAACAATTACTAGGGCTGATCTGAAAGTAATGCCTCCTTTTTAATTATATTGGCCCACAATGTCAGAGGCAGATGTGTGACAGGTGGCAGCAGAGGAGCACTCTGACAAAATGACGTCTGACATGGAAGTGCTTATGAAGCAGAGGTATGTCAGTGAATTCCTCCATGTGGGATAAAAATGGCACCCACTGACATTCACTGATACATGCTGAATGTTTATGGAGACTAAACAGTAGATATCAGCAGAAAAGGCAGTGGGTAGTGCTTTTCAGCACTGGTCACAGAGAGAGTAGGGCACCTCTGCATATATTTCTGAGTGCAGTATGCAGGCTCTTGTTCATTTCTAGTGAAAATGCATTGTTGATGGTACTGATTATGTTGAAATATAGTGTTTTGTAGCTGAGAATTTGCTCTATCAAACAGTGTTATTGTTCTCTGTATCTGCAGCAGTTTCCATGGATAAAAATAGGAGGCATTACTTTCGAAGTGACCTACATATGTTCTCATCTTTTCTTTATTATTGTATGTGTTGGAAGCAAGGTAAGTTCAACTTTTATGTCTTTACGTGATAAATTTCAGCTTTATCAAGGCAGACTAATTGTATTTGCTTGTGATGTTCACTGAAATGGCACTAAAGTGAAACTTTAATAGTGGTTCGATACTACAGACAGTGTTAGTGTAATGATTAAAAAAGTGAAACAGAGGTGAGGTGATTCACAAATAACAGTGTTATTGGAATGTAAAAAATGTTCAGAGGAACCTTTCTGTCCCCCAAATGATCTTCATACAGGTATATTTTTGCTCATGGGAAATGTTCAATTTAGAGTGAGATAAATACCTACAGGACTAGAAAGATCAGCAAATAGAACTTCCTTGGTGTAGCAGCTAAAGAGTTTTATGCAACATTGATAGTCAATTTAATATAATCCTGCTAAAACAAGGAGCTTACCTTGAGTGAGGCTAGCTGATAACATGCATGAATGTTGCATAATGAATAAATAGTGCAGCAGTAGAGAAGAGTTTGCAAGTATGGAAGTATCAAACATTTATGATTTTAAGACTTAACGATGCAAGCTCCTCTCGTTTTAATGAATCTTTACTCGTGTAGTAATAAGAAATACGTGTAGCATCATACTGTGAAATACATACATGTCAGATATAACATTTGCAATAAAGAATTCAAAAATATTTCCATGACCTGATATAGTTCCTCTAGAGATTAGCTGCTTGTTTCTTTAGGTACTGAACTATGGTATGCCAGCATAACCTGAATGCCTGGCAACAGGAGTACAAATTGCATGACCAAGTCTTAATGGTGAACTCATTACTCTAATGAGAAAAATTACTTTCCTTAATATTAGGGAGAATGGAAGCAGAAACATTCAGACATTTTCTGCCTGTAATTAGGCTATTAAAATCACATTCAGCTACTTAAATTCTAATGCATTAATTTTTAAAAATTCTGCACACTGGTTTCTCAGTGATCATATCTGAGAACGCTAAATGATTGACATCTCTGGAAATCAAACCATCTATTTAATTGCCACAGCTCACAGGTTTCATAAATCTACATGCAAGACGTAAGGATAGTCTGTGTGATATCTGAAGATTGTGCAGTGATCTCATGATCATTGTGCTTCTGTGACAGACAGCAGTTAAATGCAAGTTTGGATCACATTGGAGGAAAACATCTGAGCTGGTGGCACCAGCAGGGGATGATGTAAATGAGAACAATGAATCTCTTGTCCTAGCCAAGAGATCCAAGCCAAGTCTCCCCCCACCCTCAAACCTATTTGACCTGTAGTGATATCAGGTAGTTATCTCCAGGCAGACAAATGACCTAGGGTCCTTCCTAAAGGATCTTATGCCATGTAAAGCAAGAAAGAGTGGCCTCTGCAGAGAAACATACTGCTGTCAGAGAGGAAGAATAGGCAGTGGGTGAGGGATCACTGATTACTTCAGTCCAGTCCTTGACTCAGGCAATTTATGACTGTATTGACATCTCCTGGCAGTTAATTTAAGCTACTATATATGGAATGCCACTTTTCAGCTTGACTCCTGATTTTAATTGCAGTTCAGTGTCTGAAAATGGTAAAGGTGAGAAACACACACCTTTTATTAGAAATAAATCTGGTTTAAATATTCTTCCTTTGTGGCCATAGAATTATTTAACCACAATAGGCAAAACAACAGTATTATCTTAGAAGATGATAAATTGGCTAATTTTTTCAACTTATTGTGCACATCAACCATGAAGGCCACCTTGGGAACAATAAATCAGATTTAATCCTAATGCCTAACTTAAGCAGGTAAGTTACTCCTTTGCTGGTATCCTTGAAACATCCAAATATTGAGTTTAAAGTCTTTTAATATATTACTGGAATGTTTTTATGTAAATCCTTTAAGCGGAAGGAAAAATTCTGCTTATAATATACTAAGTAGGCAGATGTCCCTAAAGCAGATTTCACTTCAATGCAAGGCTTTGTAAAACCAATTAGAAAGCGTATGCTGTATTGCCTCCACATCCTGTTACCAAGTGCTGTTGAAAATATATGATCATAAATAAATTATGTAAAGGAGCACTGAAAATAATCTTTCAAATTAAAAGTGTTAAAATATATACTGTATAAAATGTCCACTGCGTGTTCAGCAATGAAGGCTCTCAGAGATGTATTTCTGTGTGTTTGCATAATATAGCAATAGATTTCTATACCTTCTCAAGTTCCAAGAAGCATTTCCACTGCAATGTTTTTCTTGTGAACATTAGCACCAATACCAAATCCCTGACCACATTGCAGTAAAAAGTATTCAGATGTACAGTAGATTCTGTTAGCAAAACTATGGTTGTACATTGGTAAATAGACTGATTTGGATGCAGAGAGCCAACCAGATTTGGGATCAGAGAGCCTTTGCAGTGCCCAACGTCTCTGCACAGACTGCTGCCGATGCTGCAGCTTCCTTCCTGCTCCTGCTGCAGGTGTCTCCTGCTGAGGCTGCCTGGGGCAGATGATCTTTGATCGTGTCTGATCTTGACATAGGTATGGGATAACAATTTGACACACAGAGAAACTCGGGATCTGGGAGAATGCTTCAGTTCCACAATTTAGATGTAGACAAAAAGACAAACCACTGACTTTTCCCAGGAGTTGAATGGTTACTAATATATTACATGTGCCGCATCTTAACTGCAAGTCACTGGAAATGATACAGGGATTATTAAGTGGAACACAAAGTTCTCTGTTATGCTGTCTTGACTAATAATGACAATATTACTGTATTTTTTTTGTTTGTTTAGTAAGGTCTCAAACTCATATTTTGAGACCAAAAAGGTACATTGGAATATCTAGTCTAATGTATTGAAGTACGTGGGCTGTTGAATGTCAAAACATTTTCCCTCATTGAGATCAGTAACTTGTATTCTCAGAAGGGCAAAAATATGACTATAAAGACTGTCAAAGACAGAAAATGCATCTCACTTATTCTGATGGTTATCATATTCGATCGTAAGAATAGTAATGCTATTCCAGTTTCAGAGTTTCTCATTAAACTCCCAACCGTCTTTAGTGTTGTCTTTAAATACTAGATTAGAGAACAAATATCTTATCTAGCAAAGCTAAGCAGATAGTGCAATCAAGTCAACTTAATGTTGATGTTTTAAATAGATATAACTCATAAATCTAAATTTTCTGTAGCCCTTAAAATATTCTCATGGCTTTTTCATTTCATTTCCATTTCAGTTCTATTTCATTCATTTCAATTTCCAGCTTTTTGAAATACACATATGCTAGAAATGTTCTCAGTGTTTAGCATCTCTTAGAAAAATCAGAGTTGTTCCTTCTTAGTAGTGTCACTGCTAGCTCCTAATCCTTGTTAAAGCCACAGTCTTCTAGAATGAGACTTCAGTTTTGTAGATACATCCTCTTAGATGCCATTGGAAACAACTAAATTCAAAAATTATTTCCCACTTTTGAGAAGTCCTTTGCATATTTATTATTCACTTTGCCTGAATTTTACCAGTCTTATACTGTGATTTTTAATTAACATTCCATGGAGCAGTAAGCTAAATGTACCAAGCAGAAATAATTTTATATAAAAAAACACCGCTGTCCTTTAATGGTTTTTAATAAAGTACTTCTTTATCAATTTCTCAGTTATTTTACCTGGAATCACTATAATTATAGACAACTTATAGTTGACTCTGTGAGCCCAGTTTAGATGGAACAGAATAGGAACAGAATTGGGAACAGATGGGAACAGAATTTTCATTCAATTGGGAATTCTCTTTCCTCTCTTCCTCCCTTCCTTCCTTTTCTTCCTTCCCTCCTCCCGAGAACAGAATATCAATTTTTAAAATGAAAATAAATGTTTTGTAATAAATAGTTTTCAAAATCTCAAAAATATCATGCAAAAAAACTATTTTATTAACATTCAATAGAACTGGAATATTTTATTTTGATGCTATCATTTTACTTTTGTGTTTCATATATGTTTCTATGTTTATATTAGTATATATTAAAAAATTTACTGTTTAGACCTTTGAACTCTTTCATGCATCACAATAAAACATTTTGGTTTTGATGTATCACACAGAATGATCAGTTAATCACACAGATTGATCAGTTGGTAATTAATTCCTCGTTTTTGCCAGATGAAAGCATATATTCTCACTACTTTCAACATATTGAAGTACTCACTGAGCTCATTTTCATCATTATTGTTTATTTTATCACATACATTTAATAATGAAAATATGTCATTTGAGGGATTTTTTACACTTGCAATATACCTAAACTCAAACTTACTAAAAAATGTACTGCTGATGCCACATTTCCTCTTCAGTTTTTCAAATCTATTTTGATCTTATTAATATTGTCTTTCTGTTTCCTCTCCTCACTTCAATTTGTTGTTTCTACCTTCCTTTTTACTTTCACTGTGTTGCTGTTAAACCACTTTCTTTCAAAATATATTCTGCATTATTTTTCTCCCGCTTCTTACTTCTTACAGATTTTCTTTGGTATTCATGAAAAGATGTAACAAAACAAGTTGTTTCTATACAAATTATTCTTTCCACTGCTGACTTGAATGAGAAATGTATATAAAACATGTTATGCACTTTTAAGAAGTATAGGCTGAAAACATCTTAGTGGATCAAAGATAAAGTATTTATGTGGAAACCAAACAGAATAAAAGAGAAATAATAGCTTACTTCATGGTAATCACAGTACAGCCTAGTCTCATCCTGCATATGCTGATACTTCTGCCCACCAATGTGTCGTTACTTCCTGAAATTTCTATAAACCTCCTGATTTGGATATTAAAAACATAAGAAGTAGAATTTTTTTTGTTTTAAAAAAAATTGTTTTGAACAGTTATGAAGTGCAGTGTTTTGATCTCGGGCTGTTATAGCTCCTTGTCCTTCAATAGATGGAAAAGGAATTATGGTGTTTATAGCTTAAAATTTTGATGCACTACAAAACATTACAAAGATTATATCCACTAATGATAGTAGTAAGCCATCCAAAACTTATGCTGGATATCTTTTATAGGCTTAAATTGACAACAGTCTTTGAAGGGTTCTAGCACTAGTCTCTAATCTGATCTGTAACACTTAACCGTATATGATGTCAATGAACTGTTCAAAAATCATTATATATATTTTTCTCTGTCAAATTGATAAAGATTACATAGCTTTTTCCTATGAATATCTATATGCAACTATGAATTATAATTAAGTACTATGCACTTAATTTTGTGAAGATTCCTGTTGTTGGGTGTACATACACATTTATAGATTCCGTTATTTATTTTAATGTCCCTTATGCTGAGTCACTGATAACATTCATTTTACGTGGTTCTTCATGCACATTCAAAAAATATTCACTACATTTCTGACTATTGCTGTCGCAATAAAGAAAGGCTTTACTGACATTCAAAAGCACCACAATTTTTTTTTAAGTTAGAGAATACTTTGGTATAGTTTTCCGCCCTTATCTGTTCTCCAGTTTCTCTTTGAGTAATTTAGATTCTTTAACTTAGTTGGGGAAGACTTTTGAGACTATCCTTGGAAAAAGCAGTGAATTAAAAATGAATGCTTAAAGTGGGGCAGACTGAACTGAATAAATGAGGAAAAAGGTCTTCACATTCTGTTGTTTACTGTGGTCTTCACCACGTCATGATTTCATTTGCTGAAGATTTGTGTGATTTCATTACAGTGATTTGCAAGTCTCAGATATTCCTAGAACATACAGAATGGGATTGTGCTTTCATATAACTTGAGTATATGCATGCGACCTCATGTTTCTACTAGAAATCATTATTATTTCCCAGCCATTTTTTCAAAATGTATTAAGAGTAATCATTGCCTGTTCTTTAAATCTTGCGTAGTGTGGAAAATATAAATGCAGTTTTATACAATGAAATTTTAATTCTCCTAGACTAGGAGATTTAATTCTCTGAGGCAAGGTTGTGGCCAGCAAAAGTTAGCAAAGCTACTGGTTGGGTTTATGTTACATTAGTTGAGGAGGAGGAATGCAGGAGAACCAAAATCTATGAGGTCCGGCATATGCTTTCCCTTATTTATTTCTCTTCTAGCACGGTTTGATTACACAGCTGCATATAGTCAATTCTGTCTTGACAGCAGGAAGGATTTTCTTCTCACAGAGTAAAGTCTGCTGATGTCTGCAACTAGAATCTACCAGTGACAGGATGCAGATATCTGATCTTAAGCTACAGCATACTCCAAGACTCCCTCTACTAAATATTTTCCAGAATTACAAAAAGAAAAGAAAGGCATCTTTCAAATGAGAACAAATCTCTAGGATACCCCTAATTGCCACAGTAAAGGAAATCCTACTTGAAGGTTCTAATCTATATCATCATCCAAGATAATTTACTAATTTACTGTTCAATGTTGAAATACTGCTGTCAAAAGCAGTTGAAAAAAGTGCAAAACATTTTTATTTTAAAAAGTAATTGATTGCTAGACTCTGCTGTAATGCAAACAGATTTTCCTCATTCTGCTGATAATAAAGATTTCAGGAAGTCACGGAATGCTTCAGATAACAAAATGTAAATGATGTGCTGGTCTATTATTAACTCTTGCATCCTACAATTTCTAGACTAATATTATTGAGCCTATAAATATATTTTATAGTAATTTATTTACAAGGGGTTCATAGATACCACCTGCTAATAAATCTCTATGATTTACCTAGAGTTACTAGTCACGAACTGCTGAGTTATTTCTTCATATTTCCCAAACCTTAGCCTATGAAGCTATATTGGTAGGAAATGAAAGAAAAAAAAACTGATGGTATTGCTGACCAAGGCAATCAAAATCAAGCCTCAGTTCTGCTTCTTGCTAAGTGAGATCCTTGATGCAGCCCTGTCTCAGGGTTCACTATCAGGTACTTATTTCATGTGTAACTATCCTGGTTTCAGCTGGGACAGAGTTAAACCAGAAGTGTCTTGATGTGTCAGAAGCCCAACTTGATTTCATTGTGAAATGGTCCTTCTTTTAGATAATCATCTTTCATTTACTAATTCAAGTACTTTCATTAAAAAAATGTCTTGCTCATTTATTTATATCTCAGGAATTCCCCAGATGTGACTACTATAGCTGAAATGTATGAAAAACTTCTAAACCATGTTCTTGTTCTCCTTGTTAATTTAGGAAAGCTATCAGAATCATGCATGTAACCTTAAGGAGGACCTTAGGTAATAAAATCCTCTTACGCTTCTGTATTCCTCTTCCATTCTGTAACAGTACCTACTCTTCCCATTACCCACATTTTGGTAAGTGTATCAAATGGTGAATTTAATTTTTCCCCAGGCACCAAAAACATGGTGATATGCTTTCCTGTACTCTGAAGCACAGGGGGATTGGAGCCTGTTATGCCTTAGCTTCTCATCGAAGATCATTTATTCCCCCTTCCTCCTCCTCATTGCTGGAAGTGTGGTAGATTTAATCACCACACAAGGGGCTCTTACTCACCCACTTTTCTTATCCATGCAATGGCTATCTTGTCTGATGCTTATGTGACTTTAATTTCCTGTCTTCTTCTGTATACTCATCTTGGTATGTGCTAGGTTACTCCTTTGATTGCATGAGGAGTCCACTAATGGCTCAGGAAATGGCAATGCTTACTTACAGTTAGTTAGCTAGATGTGCTACATTTGGGGCAAAATAGCTTTGTGTCAGAAAAAGCTGAAAGAGGTATTGTTGATCTAGCCCTCATTTTAACTTTTATGTGCAAGAAAGAAAATGCATTTCTATTAAATACTTGTACTTAGTCCTGTATGATTCTTCCAAGCTAGTGTTATAGATATTGTCCTAAATAATCTTATGTAGGACTAATTACATGATCAGATCATAACCCACTTCTAAGTAAGTGTTTAAAGAACATTTGTTTCCTGAAGGAAGAATACAGAACTGACTAGTAGTATGCCCTACACCATGGATTTTTATTTGTATATATTTCTGTTAAACACTTTCTGAATTAGCATCACCAGTACACTTTTATCAGCTAAATAAATGTTTTTTTTCTTGAGAGAACTTTGTCAATGGGAAGCTGGAACTCTAGGAAAAGAACCAGATTAAGGTCATTGCCTGAAAAATAATGTCTGTTGAAATAAACAACTTTTCTGTTATTTAGATTTTTTAGACCAATTTTCAGTCTTGCCTAATTCTTCATAACAATATTGAAGCAAACAGCAGTTGTTAATCCACAACTCTGTCAATCATCTGCCAAGTGGAACAAAATTCACAGGGTATTAAGTTGCAAAACAAAATAATAAAAAACAATGCATGGAAAAAATGACAGATATACCTCTGAAAATCAGTGTTAGAAAAACCTCTCTGATTGTCAAACAAGTCTAAGCTGTAAAATGAGCCTTGAGAAATGCTGAGACAAAGGTTCTTAGGACTTCAGCTATAAGAATAAGTTACTTGCCCTTAGGGCACTGGCTTGGTCCTAAACTACCAAATATATATTTTTGCTAAATGATATATATACATATATAGTTTTATAAATGCTGGCTCACTATGTTAGTTTGCTAGTGGACATTTTGCCACTGCTTTTTCCACGGTTTTTTATAGTCAGTAAATTTTGTGATGATTTTTTGTGGGTGAAAGGCTGGACGCTTTATGGAAGACATTTGCTGCAAGCATGAAATGAAAAGCAAGTAAATATTTTAGGGCATGATCAGGTAGCAAATACTTACAAAGTCAGACCTTTAAATTACACATTAGTGAATTGTCATGCAGAAGGTAGAACATGTATTGGGTTCATTTTCAGAGAAAAGTTAGAAATTGTACATATTGGACATTACTACAGTCATTTGGACAGAGGGAGTTATCATTTATTTAGTCACTCATTTATTTCATGGAACAGTTCTGGAGCAAAGGAAAATAATAGAGAACTGACTGTAATGTTAATTAAACATTTGTGGTAGCAAGATCTTTTTCCCTCCAACCATGCTTCCCCTGTGCGCCCCCTCCTGGTCCAGCTGTCCTGCCTGACTCCTGTCTGAAGCCTTGAGATGTGTAGGCACGCTTTGATTCCTGTATCTGCCTTTCCACATACTGCGGGGCTGGAAATTCTCCTCAAATACAGTTGCTCCTAAATTGGAGTCTCCATGGCAACCTCCACAGAGTTGTGCATTCGAGTGAGCTGCAAGGAGAAGACAGATGTGTCATATAAACAGAGAGGATTTCTCTTTCAGTTTGCCACCCTGAGATGGACAGACAGGTAGAACGTAAATAATAATGATAAAGTCTAGTAGACCTGATTAAAAGTGGGTGCTGACACAAAGCTGATTTAAAATAATTTACAAACAATTTTATAAAGCACTTATATTCATCCTTGTCATTGTTTTAGTATTTAAAAGCAGTAACCTGCAACAATGGTACAAAGTCGAGAAAGTAAGATGATGGCAACATCAGCTCTATGTCTGCCAGCTAAATTCAATCTGTCTGTCAATCTGGTAACGCTGGAGGTAGATCAGGAATCTTATGTCTGATGATGCAGAGTGGATTTTGAAGACTGACATGTTGGCTTTCCCAGAGTAACTGTGAGGAAATCAGTGTGAAAACTCAGAACAGTGACTGGGTTTGGAGCTGAGAAGTAATTAAACAGGAATAAATGGGAGAAACTACAGAGACCAGGTGATTCCCCATTCATATTTGGAAGGACAACATTAATCCTATCATTATTTAAAATAAGGAAATTGGTTGCCAGGCCCCTTTTGTCAGAAGAAAATGCTTGACTATCCTGTGAAACCTCCCTTTTCTCATACTACAGTGCAGAAGAGTATGTAGTTTTCTGAACTTGGACAGACATTTGTACTGCAATCATTGATTATTTACTTCTCGAGAAATAATTTTGTCTGTTCTTTGACCATGTCAGTGTATGTCCATATTAATGGAAATCGCATTCAACTTGAAATCAATTGGGTCATATAAAAATCTAAAATTTCTTTCAGTCCCTTTCTAGAACAAGTTGCAGTTAGTTTATGTAAGATTTTTGTTTTTCCTCTTCAGTAATGACTGGTTAAAACAAAAATGTTTACGTATGCGATATATTGGATTTCAGATGTAATATTCTACCTAGCTTCATTTAAAAAATATACATATGTATTTTCAACATAGAAATCAAATCCCCAGAATGCTTCTGCTGGGTGGGAATGGTGTTTGGGATGACTGCACAGGTATCCAGTCTGTTATTTTACTACTCAAAAAAGATCAGGTTGCAATGCTGATATGAACAGCTTCATGGTCATCTGTGAAGATAAGATACTTCCTCAGGTAGGGGAAGTGGTTAAAAAAATTCTTCACAACAAGCAAATCTTCCTTCTTTGGTTTGCCCTATTTCCTCTCTTTATTCTCAGAAGCAGTCTCAACATCTTTGTACACATTCTCGTCACACAACATGTGAATTTATTTTTTTCTGTTTTTTTTTTTTTTTTTTCCAGAAAGGAAAAGAAAAATTCACTGTCTGCAGCTGAGCTGAAACCCTGGGATTGAATAAGATCAGTCTCAGAACTGTATGGCTATTTTAGGGTATAGCTGGCTGATTCAACTCATCGTTACCCCTCTATCATATCCTTAAGATAGATATCTTTTCAATTTCTCCTGAAGGCTTTCTTTGACCTCGCGTCTAGCTCTTCTGTATCATTGTTATTTTGCTCAAATGTGAAAAAAAAAAAAATGAAAATGTGAATTATAAAATCTGCATAAGGGAGATGTACAATCTCTGTCTACAGCCTCTCATGAGTTACCAAATTCCACAATTTAATTTTTGTCAGGTGGAAATGTGGCCAGGTACAATGGCTTGCACTGGACTTGCTACTCTTGCAAATGCACTTATGCACATAATTCTGAGAGAGATAATTTGGACTGCAAGCAACTGGGCATAAATTCTGTCCTTTTATATCAAATTCCGCCTTAAAATCATGACCACAGGTACAGTAAATGTACTTTATTTTTAGAGTGACTTCAGTAAGATATAGGCAAATATGCCTATGGATCTCTATACGTCCTAAAAACCTGATGAAATCTCATCAGAAATTCTGACATTTCAGTTTTCTTTCTTTTCAAATCCATTTAATATAGAAAGGAATCAGACATATTGGAGGAAATAAAAAACAGCAGTATGTAGCGCACTCAAATTTACATTAAAAAGTATTTATCAGGTTGCACTTGATGCTTTTGAGTAAAAAGTGATTATCAAGTCTCAGTGCTTGACCGAGAATGAATTTTGTCAATAGTATCAGTCAAAAATTAGGAAAACTTTGAAAATATTTCTTCTAGCTTTTATATTAGTAAAATACTCCCAGTTATTACATTTTTTCCACTTAGGAATCTATTTTTAAAAAATGAAGATAGGAAAGGTAAAATGATTGAAAAGGAAATATTTCACTTCATTTGCAAAATACACTTTGGACAGACCCAGGAGAGTGATTGTCACTTTTTTCTCCCTCTCCTTTGAAAAGAACAGAAAGCTGAAGAGGTGCAACAAAATCAGTCCTTTAATGTTATCTATCACTTGTTTTTTCCTCCAAGTTTTTCAGTTTAGCACCTATCTTGAAAGAATGCTCTTTGCCCCATGTTTCCTTTGGCAGTGTTGTAGAAGTAAAAGACTGGAGAGTAACTGTAAGCACTTCTCCACCTCCTGAATAGCTTTGCAATTCTTTATGGCATTGTTTGGGAAGGGATTTCTCAACCAAGATAGATTCTGATGTTTGAGGGCCCCAACAGCAAATCACAGAACTAACCAGAAAGGGAGAGGTGCCTGGGGTATTTCACAGCAGCACATTGCCCATAGGGCACGTCAATGGCTTGCTCTTCCAGTTGGGATCTGTGGGAACTGAACCTCATGCAGAGGGATAGGCCCCAGCACAGCATAACACACTGCAGTGCTCCATAATTTCCCATACAGTAGATCTTGATGCCATATGCATACTTTTTACGGTGAATATGTGAGGTGGTGGTCCAGAAGATGGGAGGGAGCCTGTCACATGTAAATTGAAAGACTTGTACTGGCAAGATGAATACGGTGCTTCAATGATGTTCATTAAGATACCAAACAGCTATAATTTTTATTTTTTATTTCCAAGATATAATTATTAATGTGCCAGTCTTTACCTATAGGACAGATTATAGATCCCTCCACATGCATCTGAGCAGCTGACCAGTGCAGGCTGCAGAGAGCATGCAGAAAGTCTATTCCACAGACAGCGCTTCAAGTAAGAATTTTCACACCTTTTTATGCTCCTGTGTTCACACAACCGAATCACAGAGTAAGTAAAACTTCATCTGAGTGGCAATGGGTAGGCAGCCTGCTGGAAAGAAGAGTGAACGTAGAATTAATCTATCTCATGCTGGTGAAATCTTTGGTAAATATGTTAATTATAAGGAAAATTAGTCTTGCCAAAGGCAGAACTGGATTGAGGGCATCAGGCCGCCATTTTGTCTTTGACAGTCTCCCGCTACTGAGTTTTAGCACATTAAAAATTCCTTGCCTTGGATGAAGCATGTTAGAACATTGTGCAGACTTTCTTTCCAAAAGCTACAGCTTGTACCTTCCTAAGTAGCAGTCTTCAAAATGTCTCAAGTGAAACATTCCTACTGAAAGTGATTTAATTTTATCTAACAAAAACCAGAAACAATTTGTCATGCCCCTCTCTGACTGCCTGCATATAAATCAGACTCAAGACTGACACACAGAGAGCAATTTTGCCCATAGCTACTCCTAGAACTCTGCATACTTGTATCTTTGCATTCACATTTTTACCTTCAAGATGCTTTTCCGGTGGCAGAAAGGAAGTGCAGATCCTCAATGAACAATTTTTATTATCCTTTAAAATTTCTGTTTTCTGTCCCTTCATCTTTTTTGCAGATATCATTTTACCATCTTACTTTACAACTACCTATGTATTTTTCATTTTATATTTAGGTTAATTTAAACAATGGTACTTCGTGGAAATGGCAAGTATAGAAAAAATAGCTTGTGTGGTAAGACTCATGTTCCATTTCTGAATCAGATTCAATCTTCCTATCTTGTTTTATTTGTAATTGTAATTTATCTCCAGAGTACCTTACTTTCACTTATCACTCTATACTAAATACCACTCTGTTCAAGTAGAGTAAATACCCTAGAAACTTTTAAAAAACATTCTACCATAGATGCAATAGTAAACATTAAAATCTATATTCTCTTTCCATCTGTATCTTTATGTACATATTTGTCTAATATTCTGTAGTTGCTTGTATAGCCATGGAGGAATGAGCTTACTATAAAGAACTTGGCTTCATATTTTCATATTTATATATTTATCATTAAAGAGGAAATTTTAGTATGTCAGGGAAAGGTGCATCGTATAAAGTTCACTAAATAGATGATGAAGAAAAAAATACTCAGGAAAAAAGAACATCATTTCAGAAATAAATGAAACACTTAATGTTTATCAAATAAATACTCTGTAGATCTATTTTACCTAAACTTAATAGGGTTAAACCCAGGTATGAACCATGAAATGTCGCACCACTGTAAACTTGAAGTGCAATATTTTCAACGCTTGCTGTTCAAACCAGGAGTAGCTATAGGCTTGCCTTTCTCCTGTGGATTATCCAGGATAAACAAAGCACCAGCTGTAAATTGTTTGTACCTGAACTTCCCACCCTGAGTGGGAACATAATAACCAAAAATAAATGTACAAAGATATACTAGAGAACCAATGCAAAGTTTATAGCTATATTGGTAGCTATTTCCTCTAGTTTAATATTTACCATAATGTATTAAAATTACTCTTATTTGTGTAATGTTGGATACATCCATAGGATCTGGCACAGTCATGCGTCCTGTGTTCCTGTACCAATTCTAAACTAAGTTCCTTTAAGTATGTAGTTGGTAGAGGGTATGGTCATCATTTACATAGGAAAATAACGTTTATATTTTGCAGGTGATGTTGATGTTCTCCTATTTTCTTGCATCATTTCCTGAAGAAAAATGTCCCCAGTATATCATTCTTGAATGTGCTGTAGTACTGAGAATTAGAAAGTTGAAATGTGTTTCTGAATTGATGTTTGGGTTTTCGCATAATGATTGCTGGAACAACCACAGTGTATTTTGGATGGTGGCCAAAAAGAATTTAAATAGCATGAGATATGCAGTTTGATGGTTACTAGCTTTGGCTGTACATTGTGGTTATAGCAGCATCAGTATCAAGTGACTGGTGCAAAGTGATTGTTCATTGATATAATTAATCAAATGCCATTCAGCATCAAGGAGTTACTGATATCACATGCACATACACATGTGCACACACCCCAGCAAATACATGCATAGAAATGCCTTATCCACACAGCTGCTGCCCACACAACTGCAAAAGGGCTAATTCTTTTTTTTCCCTCATTTTCTTCCCTCATTTACTTATTCACTTGCTTTCAAGATTTCAGATAGGTAAAACAGCTATTGAGACTGTGTGAAACTAAATCTTTGATTGTTTACAGCAAAATTTTGCAGTTAAGTTACTGAAGAAATGTTTAGCAATGTTTGCTGGATTTATTTCTCTGATTTTGCAAAGTAGATGCTGCTTTTGTATTGGCTCTATGAATGCATTCAGGAGCTTGCAGGATTATTTGTAGAATATTTAAAATTATTTCTGGATATTTCTAGAACTGTTGTTGTATAGATTCATGAGAAACTCTAAACAGGAACTTCTTGCATACATTCAGGGACCAAAACCCTAATATCCGTGTGATAGATGACCACCTCTTCAGTGAAAATTTCTAATATCCCATCCTTATAAAAGCAACTGTTTACAAGAACAAAAAGTTAATGGTATTGATGCTGACAGTATAAATTAAGTATGTTAAGAGGGGGAAGAGGGCAGACCTTTTTTAGCTGTTTTCATTTAGCTTTTGTATTAATTGATATTACAGAGGCCATCCATGGTCCTTAGGATTCAAAGATTGTTATAATTACCATGGCAGGCATTCACAGATTGTGAATAGAAACAGTAAGACAACAAACTAAACAACAAGTAATCATTTGCTCAGGTGAGTTCAAAGAGCACAAGTGGAGCAGAATGGATATATTGGATGAGATTACCCCTTCCAACTCAGGATATTCTATGATTCCCAAAACAGTCTTTGGCAGCTCTCAGAAAAGATGTCTAGTCCTCTGAACAGCTCCATTTGACTTCACTGGAAGCTTCTTTCCTTCTCAGTGTCAGCATCAGGTTACTTGCACTATCCTTCTGCAGAAAGTATGTACATATAAAAACTGGTGTAGCAGGCCAGAGCTTGGATCTTGTTGGTTTGTTTGCAACCATTGCACAGAGCAAATATCTAATCTCATTTTAACAGAGAACTGGTGAGAGCATCTTTGTTTTCTTTCCTGACCAAAATCAGAAAGAAAATAGCATACTTAGCGTAGAGGAAGCATTTGGTACTCTATAAATTAAGCATTTCTCATTATTACCGAGTTTGAAAGACTAAAGTGAAGAATTAGACTCTCTGTTACTCTGTTTTCTCTTATATAAATAAACACTTGTGTAGAAGACAAAAGTTTAGCAAACACTATTTAGTAAAGCTTCTCAGCTATTTGGTATTTATCAGTAAATTGTTCCAGCTTATTAATTAGTTCAAAGTATACAGTGAAAGAGACAGCAGCCTCACAACTTTAAATATATGGCAATCACTACAGAATGTCATTGGACTCTGTCTCAGTGCTTTGTCATTTGAAGATACTACAAACTAGCAGAATTCATTTTATTCTACAGATGGAAAGTAACCATTAATCCACTAAATTCAATTGCAACATCGTGACGTCCTTCTGCAGACCCTGGTAATCATCTTATCTACAACATAGATAAGGTACTTCTCTGGGGATCATCTTCAGATACAAGATTATGAAGTTGTTTTCCTTTCTTTTTCCTCTCTCCCCAGGAAATGAAATTAAAGAAATTGTTCCAAACATTTTTAATTTTCTCAATTAGTAGCAACAGAGATGGACACAGGAGATTCCAAGGGGTATACACATACATAATAGGCATCCTCGATGTATGGCCAATAGCAATAGGGTTTTGTGTGTGTATGTGACCCAAGGAGTGCCAAACTCTGATATTTTGTGAAATTGAATGCAATGAGAAGCATGAAAGTGAAATAATGCAAATTTTAAATATGTTTTGTTTTTATTCTAATGCTGCCCAATCCAAAGGACGCCGTCTCTAAGCCAAAAAGCCAGGAAGGAGCCAGCCCATCAGTTCAGAAAAGAGTGCCAATGGCTGATAGCATCAAAGAAGACAGTCTTTCATGCCTCTTCTGCTTTAGTCTTCAGGTTAAAAAAGGCCAGATTCAATCAGGTGAGGATTACAATTAATGGAAGAAAAAGGTGAGGAAAAAGTTGAATTGAAGGAGGAAAGAACAAGTTGGGAGGGTCCAGGCATTTTAAAGTAATCTCACGGCTGTTTGTCGTTATCTCAGGGGACTTGTAAAGGAGGGAGGAGGCCCTAGAAGCCTGGGAAAAAGCAAACTTGTTGGTCTATGCTCAAACAGAGAGAAGGTAAGAACTGATACAGAAGGTAATTTGTTAATTATTTCATATGATTTGGTTGCAGCAGAAGATGCAAATCTGCTGATCTTCAGCGTAAAGTTTGAAATATCAAAACTGTTATAACAAATGGTTAGCAGTGTCAAAAGGAGAAAATATAAATCATAAAAATTTTGGAAATATAGTCTAAAGTAGCAAGTGGAATCTGGTGATCTGAGAACTAATCACAGCTGCTATTTCCTTGTTGCACTGCTTGAAGAATTCCAAGTGCAATGTTTTGTAGTGTGTCAATTTTCTCAGTTTCTGGAAATCCTCCAATGGCACAAATAGACAACTCATAATTATCACCTTTTTCGTCTGGTCCCTCACATCTGGGAAGTTCTCATGAACTGTTTAATTATTTTAATGACCAGTTAAAAGGTATTACTTCTTAGAAGAAACAGTGCAGGTGTTCAGAACTATTCTTATACAATATATTTAACATGTGTTCCACAACGTTTGTATACATTGCTTTACAAATTCTAGCAGTAACAGTCAGTTGTCTATTTTCAACTGCTCTCTAAGCTTATTGCACAAATTTTATGAAACGTCTACCACTCACAATTTCAGTCTGAATAAATTTCTGAAATATGTATGACTGTACTGATTTAATGGGACTTTGAAATAAAGTCCATTTATGCTGAATTCTCAAATTCCAACCGTTATGAATGGGTCACCTTTTGGATAATAATAAAAAACTACAATACCTGCTGAATTATGGAAAACAGTATGAAAATCATCTGAGGTACTGAATGTTTTCAGTCAAATGTGATATGTGATAAAAGCTCATCTGCACACCTGCAAAGCATAGCAGAGTGGAATAGATGGAGGGAGCATAAATATATATATACATATATATAATATATATATATATAAGAAGTATATTATCATAGTTTTATGATTTTTGTTATCAGTATTCCACATCATAACATCATGTAGTGGACTGGGAGTTAAAAAGAGTTAATGCTCCAGTTCCGTGGATTCTTGATAGTTCATAGAATCATCATAGAATCATAGAACGGCCTGGGTTGAAAAGGACCTCAAAGATCATCGAGTTTCAACCCCCCTGCTGAGTACAGGGTTGCCAACCACTAGACCAGGCTGCCCGGAGCCACGTCCAGCCTGGCCTTGAATACCTCCAGGGACAGGGCATCTACAACCTCCCTGGGCAACCTGTTCTGGGTTCTCAGAAGAGAAGTCCCCCAGAGGACTTTGCATTTCCATTTTCCTTTCAGAAGAAAAGATAAAACTGTTAGCATATCACAAGATGTCCCCTTTTTTTTCCCTTTCTGCTCATCTCTGCAGTGTGCGTGCTCCCTAGCTGTCTCACCTTCGGCATTAGAGTAAGGCCTTCATTTTCTGGACGCTCTCTCTCTCATTTTATTTGATTTATTAGCTTCAACTCTGTTGAGAAGCAGGTTGCTCGGCAGCACATAGCTACTGATTTACTAATGATTTATGATGTAATGATGTAATCCCTAGATACGTGGAATGTGGTGTTTCCAGTGTGTTCTAGTATATTCCAGCATATCCATAGTATTCTGTATCCATAGTGTTGTAGTTAACAACATATCCTGTTGGGAAACATTACATGCCTGGTAGCGCATAGCTGACTTTTCTCAAAGATTTACGGTATGACCTTAGATAAGAAGTAAGCTGTGTATGTGTGGAATTTACTGCTTGTAGTGCTTTAATTAACAGCAGGTGCTGTGCTCTAAAATAGCCTGGGAAATGATATCGTTTTGAGACACTTTCTTGTGAGACACCTTTGATGTTTGTGGGACACCTATCTTGTTTTGATATGTGTGGGGCACCTGTCTTGTAAACAAGTGTGCTATATAAGAGAGGGCTGCTGCCCTAATAAAATGAAGCTATTTGAACTCACACTGAGTTGCTGCTTCCCACGCGGGCAGGCGGGGGTTTGTCTTTTCCCTTTGCCGACTGTCGGGGTGACCCTGTGTCCAAGTGTTTTCCTATATTTGGCGCCCGAACAGGGACCCCCAATTAGGTGCGTGGTCGGACGGCGAGAACGGCTTTTTGGGCCAACTGCTGGACAGTTTTTCGCTGTATCCGGGGGCTCCAGCGCTTGGCCAGCGTGGCTCCGTCTGTTTTTCACCGGTGATTGATTGTGTTGCGATGATGGAGCAGGAGGTAGCCCAATAACTTTTATTACGCTTTTTAGAAAAGCAGGGGGTTGATGCGGGGACGTTGAAGTTAATCCCTAACTTGTTAGATTATGGTCGTTCGTCGGGTGTGTTTTTGCATGCTGGGACGCTGTTTAATGTTGATGAGTGGTGTACGTTAGGAGATACACCATGGGATCATGTTATCAATGAGAGGAAGGAAGCTAAGAGGTTAATGAAGCACTACGCGATAGCCATATTGGTACAGCGAGTGACTTTGGCGTGCGCGTTGCGACAAGTGGCACCTGAACAGACCCGAGAGGGCTCAGGGGGTGACCACGGAACGACCTCAAAACTGTTGAGAGACAAGAGAGGAGGCGCAACGACACGGGCCCAACCAGGGTGAAGGGGACGCTCCTCTAGGCGGTTGGGAGAGAATGGAGCAGAGTTTAGCAGCGGGCTCCTTCTCGTTATTCTCTCTAAGAGAGGTGAAGCACTCTGATCAAAGGACTTGGAGCAGTTGCTGAGCTGGGCTAAGGCTCAGGGCTGCATGAAAGACGTGGCTTAAAGGGAAAGCAAAGATGCCCCTGAGTTTTCGAAATCTGGGTTTTCTTTTGATGGAGCAGTTTGAGACAAAGTTGGCATAAGACTCTGGAATGCTGAAATTACTGCAGATTGAACAGTTGCAAAGCTTTTTGCCTGTTTGACGCTAAATCTCGGAAGCGCTCAAGCAAGTT